>NW_016107642.1:667946-695469 GCF_001604975.1 Cebus imitator
ACAACAGAAACAAGACAAGGATGCTCTCTCTCACCACTTGTATTCAACATAAAAGTGAAGCCCGGGAAGGAAATCTTGGCAGAACAATCAGTCAAGTAAAAGAAATAAAAGGAATCCAAATAGGAAGGCAGGAAGTCAAACTATCCCTCTTTGCAGACAATATGATTGTATACTTGGAAAACCTGAGAGTCTCTGTCCAAAGGTTTCATGATCTGATACACAACTTCACCAAAGTTTCATGATACAAAATCAATGTACAAAAATCAGTAGCATTCCCATACACCAACAACAGCCAAACTAAGAGCCAAATCAAGAACACAATCCAATTCACAATAGACACAAAAAGAATAAAATACTTAAGAATGCAGCTAACCAAGGAGGTGGAAAATCTTTACAATGAGAATGACAAAACACTGCTCAAAGAAATCAGAGATGACAAAAACAAATGGAAAAACACTTTATGTTCATGGAAAGGAAAAATTAATATTGTCAAAATGGCCACACTGTCCAAAGCAAATTAGAGATTCAATTATATTCCTTTATTTATTTATTTATTTTACTATTTTCACTATTTGGGTGATGGGATCACTGGAAGCCTAAACACTAGCTTTATGCAATATACCCATGTAACAATGTAGAACATGCAACACCTGAATCTGTTTTTTGTTTGTTTGTTTGAGATGGAGCCTTGTTGTCACCCAGGCTGGAGTGCAACGGCACAATCTCAGCTCACTGCAACCTCCTGCTCCTGGATTCAAGAGATTCTCCTGCCTCAGCCTCCTGAGTAGGTGGGATTATAGGTACACACGAGCCCACCCTGACAATTTTTTTGTATTTTTAGTAGAAATAGGGTTTTACCATGTTGGCCAGGCTGCTCTCAAATTCCTGACCTCAGGTGATCCACCTGCCTTGGATTCCCAAGGTGCTGGGATTACAGGTGTAAGCCACCGCACCTGGCCCTGAATCTATTTTTTAATGCTAAAAAAGGAGAACAATGCATTAAAAATAATTACTGGTTTAAGTTTTTGAATTCACAATGTACAAATGGGTAATTTTGTGGCATGAATAACTAAAGCGGGTTGAGGTAGTGCTGTGAATAAGCAAAGTTTGTGTAAGTTTTTGAAAGTAAACTAATATAAATTCAAATTAGCATGTTATAACTTTATAATATTAAATGTAATCCTGATGGTAACTACTAAGAAAATGGTTATAGAATATACACAAAATAAACTAATGAGCAAATTAAAAAGTTTTACTATAAAACATCAATAAATACAAGAAATAGTAATGCAAGAAATTAAAGACAGAAAAACTATGAGGCATATAGGAAACAAATAGCAAAATGATGGAAGTTCCTCTTTTTATTATTAGTAACTACTTAAATATAAATGGATTAAAAGTTTCCATTAAAATAATATATTAACAGAATGGATTATAAAAACATAATTTATATATATGAATAAAAAACTCACTTTAGAGTCAAAGACACTAATAGGTTGAAAGTGAAAGAATGAAAATTATATTCCATTTAGGGAGTAACCAAAACAGAGCAGGGAGAACTATACTAACATCAGATAAAATGGGCTTTAAATTAAAAAAATAGTACATAAGAAACAAAAAAGAATTTCACAGATTAATAACAGTTTCAGTACAAAAAGAAAATATAAAACTTATAATGACTTGCATACCTAATAACAAACCACCAAAATATAAAGCAAAAACTGACAGACTTGGAAGGAGAAATACACATTTCTACAAGTATAGTCAGAAAAGTCAATGTCCCATTGTCAATAATGGAAAAACAAGCAGATAGAAGGTAAATCAAAAAATAGAGAGCTTGGCCAACACAGTAAACCAGCTGAATCTAACAGGTATACAGGACACAAAATAATAACAACAGAACGTTCTTATCAAGCGCACAAGGGACATACATTCTTGAGAATACACCATATGTTAGGTCACAAAGCCTCAATATATATTTTTAAAAATACATATCAAACAACAAAATAGCTTATTTAACTGCAATGAAATGAAGTTAAAAATCAATAACAGAATAATAAATGAAAAATTCACAGATGTGTGGAAATTAAACAACACACCGTTAAACAACTAGTGAAGTGAAGAAGATGTTACAAGAGAAACGAGAAAATACTTAGAGATGAACAAAAATGAAAACACAACACACTAACACTTAATAAGAAGCAGCAAATAGAGTGGTAAAGGGGAAACTAAAAGCTATACATGTTTGCACTAAAAAAAGAAAGATCTCAAATCAACAACCAAACTTCGTGATTTAACAAACTAGAAAAAGAAAAATAAACAAAATGCAAAACTAGCAAAAGGAAAGAAATAATACACATTATAATAGAGATAAATAAAATAGAGAACAAAAAACCAATAGAGAAAATCAATAAAACCAAAAGCTGATTCTTTGGGAAAAAAGAAAAAAAAGAAAAAAAAAATCAACAGATCTTCTACTTTCTGTCTCTATGAGCTCAATTTGTTTTTATTAGCTTCCACACAAAACAAAGAACTTTTTTTTTCATTCTGTGCTTGTTTTACTCTACTTAATGTCCTCCAGTTTTAATTATATCATTCAAATAATGGTTGTGGAATGATGGTTACCAAATGCTGGTAAGGTTCGTGAAGAGGAAAGAGTAAAGTGGGATGGTTAATGAGTACAAAAATAAAGTTAGGTAAAAAGAATAAGATCTAGTATTTGGTTTCACAAAAGGATAACTGGAGTTAACAATACTTTGCTGTATATTTCCAAAAAAAAAAAAAAGATAAATGCTTGAGGTAATAAGCATTCCAGTTACCCCCAACTTGATCATTACATACTATATGCTTGTATCCAAATATCACATGTACCTGATAAATATGTATAACTATCATGTATCCATAACAATTAAAAGTAAAAATATTTAAAAATCATATTAGGGCTCTCTAGAGGGACAGAACTAATAGGATAGATGTATATATTAAGGGGACTTTATTAAAGAGTGTTGACTCATGATCACAAGGAGAAGTCCCACAACAGACCATCTGCAAACTGAGGAGCAAGAAACCCAGTCTGAGTTCCAAAACCTCAAGAGTAAAGAAGCCAATAAAGCAGCCTTCAGTCTGTGGCCAAAGCCCAAAGAGCCCCTGGCAAACCACTGGTGTAAATCCAAGAGTCCAAAAGCTGAAGAACTTGGAGCCCCATGTTCAAGGGCAGAAAGCATCCAGCATGGGAGAAAGATAAAGGCTGAAAGACTCAGCAAGTCTGCTCTCTTCATGTCCTTCTGGCATGCTGGCAGCTGAATAGGTGGTGCCCACCCAGACTGAGGGTGGCTCTGCCTCTCCCAGTCCACTAACTCAAATGTTAATCTGGCAACACCTTCTCAAACACATCCAGGATCAGTACTTTGCATCCTTCAATTGAATCAAGTTGACACGATATTGACCACACACAAAAATCAACAAATTACCTAGATTCACAAAGAAAAAAGAGTGAAATTACTAAAATCAGAAACAAAAGTGGTCATATTACTACCAATTCTATAGAAACAAAAATAATGTTTTTATGTTTGTTTTTATTTTTATTTTTCTAGTTGCCTATTGATTTTTTTTCAGAAGTAGTTTTTTTCTTCCTGTAAAATTCCTTGATTCTGCCTTCTAACTTGACCTGATCAGTGTGCTCCCAAATCCCCAGGAATTAATTTTTTGTTTGTTTGTTTATTTTCTTTCTTTTTTTTTTTTTTTTTGCTTTGATTACTATTCATCTAATATCTGATCAGTACTTTTATTTTACTGTAAACCTTACCCATACTTAAAATATATTCTCTTTTCACATTGAATCCTGTATTTTTATGTGTACTTTACTAGGAGATATTTCTCAGTAAATCTCCCCTATTACTAAAAACAGATTAAATTTTTCATAGTTTTGAAAACATTAAAAAATGCATTTAAAATGTCTTCTGTTCATGGATTAACAAATATCTTCCTACATTAAAAATGATATATTCCCAATAACTGTAAAATAGCGAGCTTACTCCTTCTTATTGCATTCAAAAACTCATTTTGTCATCTCACCTGATAAAATAGTCCTATAACCTCTACTTTCAATCTTATTTTTAATATTTCTTTTCATTCTGCTAATGTTATAATCACAGTAAACTACGTCTCTTTATTATTATTATTATTATTATTTTGAGAAGGAGTCTTGCTCTGTCACCCAGTCTGGAGTGCAGTGGCACAATCTCAGCTCACTGCAACGCTCGTCTCCTGGGTTCAAACAATTCTCCTGCCTTAGCTTCCCAAGTAGCTGGCATTACAGGAGCATGCCACCATGCCCTACTAATTTTTGCATTTTTTTTCTTTTATTAATAGAGATAGGGTTTCACAATATTGCCCAGGCTGGTCTCGGACGCCTGACCTTCTGATACCCCTGCCTCGGCCTCCCAAAGTTTTGGGATTACAGGCATGAGCCACTGTGCCTGGCGCACACCTCTTAAACATATGTAATGTATCTCAATTATGTCTTGATTTATACATGCCCAATTATTAAATATTCATCTTCCCATCACTCTAGATGGCAAATACATTCTTAATAGGCTTATGCTCCTATAAACTTATTGCCTGCTACATATATATTTAACTATAATGAATGTATCAGGGATACATTTAAGTGATTTGGTAATTTGACTGATCATGTTGGGGTATAAACTGGAAAATTTTACGTTTTATTTTAATATTTCTCTCATGGATACTCTGTAATCCCTATCTCTACAGTTAATTATATCTGAAACCAAACCCCCAGTTACATTCAGATATTACAAAATCTAATCTGGTTCAATTTAAATCTTTCATCTCTTATCCAATTTAAAATTTATTTCTCTGCTCAGGCTTAGGTTAGGTTAATGACTCGGCTCACAACCAGGAATAGGCTGTGATTCTATCTGATTCCATCTTCTGATCTCCCACCTTGCACTCTGTATGTCTTTTCATTTGATTCTTTCATGGTCAGGAGATAGGGAGGGAGTAGAAGTACAAGGTACGAAATTCTGACATCACTTACTTCTGTGAAATGAATAACAAATAGATTTCTCCAACTTAATAGATTCAAGGTTGAGCTCTTGATAACTCCACTCAGGAATCACACACATGCACTCACATTTGAACTGTTCACACATTTTCCCTTTGTAGTTAATGATAATTTCCAGTTGCTGAAACTCAAATTCTAGAATTAGAAGTATCCTTGACTTTCTTTCTGTGTCTCTTTCTCTTTCTCACTGAAACATATATATAGGTACACACGCACACACACACACACACACACACACACACACACACACACCCGAAATTTTCTTTCTCACTCTACAGCTAATCTATCAGAAAGTCATGCCACACCTATGTTCAAGATATAACCAGAAGCCTACTGCTTCTCACCACCTACCCCTGTAATGCAATCAAGCATCACTACTTTGTAGAATCATATCAATACCATCCAANAAAAATAATCATAAGTACTATAAACAATTGTACACCAATAAAGTGGATAACCTAAATTAAATGTACAAGTTCCTAGAAACATGAGTTATCAAGTTTAAATCATGAACAAATAGAAAATCTGATTAGAAGGATACTGAATCAGTAAGAAAAAATATTCCGAAAAATAAGAGTACTAGATTTCATAGCCTCACTGGTGAATTCTCCCAATCATATAAAAAATTAACATAAATCTTCTTCCAACTTTTCCAAAACAAAAATGAAAGAAGAGAATGCTTACTAATTTGTTCTGTTGGGCTAGCATTACCCTGACACCAAAACCAGATGACCGCACTATAAGAAAAGGAAACTGCAGATCAACATTCATTATGACTATTGCTGCAAAAATCATCAGTAAAATAACTACCAAACTGAATTCAACAGCATATTAAAATGTTTACACACTATGAACAAATAAGATTTATTCTTGAAATGCAAAATGGTTCAGCATTTAAAAATTGATTAATATAATACACCACATTAAAAGAGTGAAAAAAAGATCATCTCAATTGATGCAGAAAGCAGTTAACAAAATTCAACGCACTTTCATAATAAAAACATTACACAAGCTATGAATAGAAGAAAACTACCTCAACATAATACAATCTTTATAAGAAAATCCACAGCAAACATTATACTCAAACATGAAATATTGCAAGCATTTTCTCCATGTTCAGGGGCAACACAGTGATGCCTACTTTTGCCGCTTTTATCCAATGTAGTATTCAAGGTCCCAGCAAGTTCAATTAGGCTAGTAAAAGAAATAAAATACTTCCTATATTGGAAAAACCAGTTGCATTTTGTACATTAATAATGAGCTATTCAAAAACAAAATTAAGAAAACAACTCCATTTATAAGTTCATTTAAAAGAATAAAACACTCAGAAATCAAAGAGGTGAAAAAATTCTAAACAAAAACTATAAAATAATGTGGAAAGAGATTAAAGAAGATATAAATAAATAGATAGAAAACCCATGTTCATGGATTGGGGGACTTAACATTGTTAAAATGCCAATACAACACAAAGTAATCTACAGATTCAATGCAAACTCTATCAAATGCCAATGATGCTTTTTTATTAATAGAAAAATCTATTCTAAAATTTATGTGAAATCTCAAGGAACTAAAACAGCCAGAACAATCTTTTAAAAGGACAAAGTTGTAGGTCTTACAATCCTTTATTTCAAAATGTATTACAAAGCCACAGTAATCAAAATGCTGTGGAATTGGCTTAAAGACAGACATATGGATCCATGGAATAAAGCCCAGAAACAAATTATTATATACATGGTCAAATTAATTTTGACAATGTGTCAAGACCATGCAATAAAAAATAGACAAATTCAACAAATTGTGCTGGGAAAACTGTATGTCTATGAGCAAAAATATTGTGCTGGGTCCTTACCTACCATCATGTAAAAACATCTCAAAATGAAACAAAAATCTAAACATAAAAGCTAAAATTATATAACTTATAGAAGAAAACCTAGGGCAAAAGTTTCATCACATTACATTTAACAATAGTTTTATAAATATGATATGAAAAGCACAGGCAACAAAAATAAAAATAAACAAATCGAACTTATGGAAATTTAAAATTTCTATGCATCAAAGGACACTGTCAAGAAGTGAAATGACGGCCTGTGAAATGGGTGAAAATATTCGCAAACTGGATAACTGATAAGAAGTTGACATTCAAATATATAGAGAACCCTTGAAAATCGGTAACAGAAAACAACAACCTGATTCAAAAATGGGTGTGAAGGCTAATTTAATGTGTCAAACTGATTTGACCACAGGATGCCCAAATATCTAGTTAAAAATTATTTCTGGATGTGTCTGTGAGGATGTTTCCAGAAGAGATTAGTATTTCAATGGGTGAACTGACTAAAGCAGATAACTCTCTCCAATCTGGGTAGGCAGCATTCAATTTATTGAAGGCCTGAAGACAATGAGGAAGTTTGCATTTGCTTTCTGCCTTACTACTTTTTTACAGACTCCCAACTAATACAATGGTAAAATATTTGAATAGACATTTCTCCAAAGAATATATGTTGATATGCACATAAAAAGATATTCAACATCACTAATTGTTAAGGAAATGCAAGTCAAATCCACAATGAAATACCACCTCATATACAACAGGATGGCTACCATCAAAAAAGTGGGGAGGGAATAACAAATGTAGATGAGAATGTGTAGAAATTGGAAGCCTTCTGCACTGTTGGTGGGAATGTGCACCTAAGAGTGCATTCAATTGCAAAAACAGTGTGACAGTTGTGAAAAAATTAAATATAGCATTACCACATAATCTAGCAATTCCATATTTGGATATATACCCAGAAGAATTAAAAGTAGGTTCTTGAAGAGATATGTGTACACTCATGTTCATAGCAGTATAATTTATAATAGCTTAAACCTGGAACTAATCCAAGTTTCCAAAAATAAATGGATAAAAATGTAGTATATACATGTCATGGAATATTATTCAGTTTTAAAGAGGAAGAAAATTATCACATACACTACATGGGTGAATATTGAGAACATTATACTAAGTGAAATAAGTCAATCACAAAAGGTCAAATACTGTGTAATTCCACTTCTATGAGGTACTTAAAGTAGATAAAATTATAGAAACAGAAAGTAGAATGGTGGCTTCCAGCGAATTAGGAGATAATAGGGAGCTCTTGTTTGCTGGATACACAGTGTCAGTTTTGCAAGATGTAAAGAGTGATCCTAGAGATTGATGATGATTATGGTTACACAATAAAATGAATGCACTTAATACCACTAAACTGTACACTTAAAAATGGTTACGATGGTAAAGAAAAGTAAAGTAGAAACCCACACGTGTAAAAGGTTATATTGTGATTCATGTAAGTGCATGTATATGATTCATGTACTTTCTTTGGATATTATTGTCTAATTTCAAACTAAAAGTAACAAAGAAATTAGTTGTACAATTGATGTGTAACAATTATTCTTTTCATGACACCTGAACTGAATAGATCCATGTTTTGAAATGCAACAAAGTATTACAACAAATAACTTACACTCCTCAATTGTAATACCATTTCTTTTAAATTGTGATAGCATTATATTACTACCAACCTGTGAGAATGGTTTTTTACAAATATTTACATTACTTGTTATATTTATTTAATATAAGACATACTCAGAATTAGTCCATCATATACAATAGACTTTGGAGCCTTATATGGAATACTATGCAGCCATGAAAGGAATGAAATTATCTCCTATTGCAGCAACATGGAAGAAGTTGGAGGCCATAACAATATATTCTATTTTTTCCTCCTATTCTTTTACTTTTATTTTCATACATTTTATTTCTACATATGTCATAAACATGCATTATTTTTTTTTTTGCTTAAAGGGTAAATTTTACAATCCTGCAAGATCTGCACATGTACCCCAGAACTTAAAGTATAATACAAAAATACATTTAAATTATTTTTACATTTTAGTCTTTATCATAGGTGCTTTTTTAAATTTGAGTGTCCTACAGAGATAAGGGAACAAGAAGTTTTATAATTTAGTTTATTTTCAAAAGTCATTATTTCATCTTCTTTAAAATATATATATATATATTTTTTCACCAATATAGATATTTTGGTAGATAGTTTTCTCTTTCAGCATTTTAAAGATATTCTTCCAGTGGTCATTCTCTTCTTTATCCTCCATGTGTAAAGTGTTTTTTTATTCCTTCTCCGTCACCTTCTAAGATTTTTCTCATTATCACTTGTTTTATTTTTTAAATTTATTTTTAATTTTTATAGAGATAGAGTTTTGCCATGTTGTACAAGCTGGTCTCAAACTCCTGGCCTCAACCCATCCTTTCACCTCAGGCTCAAGAAATGCTGAGTTTTGGTGTGAGACACAGTGTCTGGCATCATTATCATTTGTTTTAAACAATTTGATTATAATATGCCTTGTTGTGACTTTCTTGGTGGTTTTTCTTTGCTCAGTCTCATGAAGTTTCAATCTATGCATGTGAAGCTTAGTATTCAATACAAAACTCAAGAGAACCCCTATACTAATTTCTAGAATTTATTCTCATGTGGCTTCTTGCTCTTTTACTCTTTCAAGTGAATTTTAAACATCTAGGTATTGCCATACTCAGATCCCTGTCTCTTCAGTACATTGCTGTGCTGCATATGGATTCCCAATCTCTGGGCTACAGTCAAGAAAGTGAGTAAAAGATGAGGTGATCACATGGCTCATGTAGTTCCGTTATTAAAGGGATCATACTTGTGTACAATGTTTTATCTAATGTTGGAATTGGTTATTTCATGTATTTTCTCAATGTGATAGTTGTTTATATCAAGAGTATAAGTTAGGTATCATTACTCTGACAATCCTATGGCCAAAAGCCACTATTGCTATTTTGAAAATTGAATGTAAGTATAAAGTATTTTTCTTTTTTCTAACTTTTATTGTAAGTTCAGGGGTACATGTGCAGAATATGCAGGTTCGTTACATTGGTAAACATGTATCAAGGGGGTTTGTTTTACAGATTATTTTATCAGCCAGGTATTAAGCCTAGTATTGGTTATTTTTTTCTGATCCTCTCCCTTCTTCCAACCTCTGCCCTCTGGTAGTCCCCAGTGTGCAGTGTTTCCCTCCATGTGTCCAGGAGTTCTCCTCATTTAGCTTCCACTTATAAGTGAGAACATGTGGTATTTGGTTTTCTGTTTCTGCATTAGTGTGCTAAGGATGATCGACTGCAGCTCCATACGTCCCTGCAAAGGATATGATCCTGTTCCATTTTATGGTTGCATAGTATTCCATGATGTACATGTACCACATTTTTTTATATAGCCTATAATTAATGAACATTTAGGTTGATTCCACATCTTTGTTATTGTAAATAATGCTGCAATAAATATATGCATGCATGTGTCTTTATAATAGAATGATTTATATTCCTTTGGGTATATACACAGTAATGGGATTGCTAGATTGAATGGTATTTCTGTCTGTGGATTTTTCAGGCATTGTCACACTGTCTTCCACAATGGTTGAACTAATTTATAGTCCCACCAACAGTGTAAAAGCGTTCCTTTTCTCAACAACCACATAAGAATCAGTTACTTTTGACTATATATTAACTAATTCTGACTGGCATGAGATGGTATTCCATTGTGGTTTGATTTACATTTTTCTAATGATCAGTAATGTTGGGCTTTTTTTCATATGATTGTCATCACCATGTATGTCTTTTTGTAAAAAGTGTCTGTTCATATCGTTTGCCCACATTTTAGTGGGATTGTTTTTTCTTGTAAAATTGTTTAAGGCCCTGATAAGATTCTGGATATTTGACCTTCGTTAGGTGCATAGTTTGCAAACCTTTTCTCACATTCTGTAGGTTGTCTGTTTACCCTGTCAACAGCTTCTTTTGCTATTCAGAAGCCCTTTAGTTTAATTAGATCAGGTTTGTCAAATTTTGCTTTTGTTGCAATTACTTTAGGTGCCGTTTTCATAAAATCGTTGCCTTTGCCTATGTCCTGAATGGTATTGCCTAGGTTTTCTTCTAAGATTTTATAGTTTGGAGTTTTACATTTAAGTCAATGCATCCTGAGTTGATTTTTGTATATGGCATGAGGAAGGAATCCAGCTTCAATTTTCTGCATATAGCTAGCCAGCTGTTCCAGCAGATTTTATTAAAGATGAAATACTTTCTCCATTGCTTGTTTTTGTCACGCTTGTCAAAGATCAGATGGTTGTAGGTGTGTGGTCTTATTTCTCAGTTCTTTATTCTGTTCCATTGGTCTATGTGTCTGTTCTTATACTAGTATCATGCTCTTTCAGTTACCGTGGTCCTGTAGTATAGTTCAAAGTCAGATAGCATAATGCCTCCAGATTTCTTTTTGCTCTGGATTTCCTTAGCTATTTGGGCTCCTCTTTGGTTCTGTAAAGCTGCTGCAGTTGTCTGGGGGTCCACCCCAGACCCTAGTTGCCTCAGATTTTCTAGTACCTGGAGATATCACCAGCGAAGTCTGCAAAACAGCAAAGACAGCAGCCTGCCCATTTCTCTGGGAGCTTTATCCCAGGGGATTGTGGACCTATTGCTGGCCCAAATGCACCTGTAGGAGGTGGCTACAGACCCTTGTTGGGAGGTCTCACCCAGTCAGGAGGAACAAGTTCAGGGACTCACTTAAAGAAACAGTCAGACTGGCTGCATTTTGGTAGAGCAGCTGTGCTGTGTTGTGGGAGCCTGTTTGGCCCTGATCAGTTTGAACTCTCCAAGGCCCACAGGCTAGAACAGCTGAGGTGCCCAAATAGCAAAGGTGGTGGCCCACTCCACCCTATAGGAACTCCATTCCAAACTCTGTTGGCCACAGAACACAGTTGGGGATGCCCGGAAGCCCTGCCTGGGAGGTCCTGTCCAGTGAGAAGGAATGGGTCGGGGTCCCATTTAAAGATGCAGTCTGGCCACACCTCAGCAAAGCAGCCATGTCATGCTAAGGTACGGCCTCTGCCCTGATCAGTTTGGGTTCTCCAAGGCCCACAGGCTGGAACAGCTGTGATGCCCAAAAAGCAAAGATGGTGGCCTGCCCCTTCCCCTGGGCACGGCATGCCAGGGAGAAATCAGAACTCTAGAATGCAGAAAAGGTTGGTTGGAGGCCCCAGCTGGGAGGGCCCACCCAGTGAGGAAGAATGGATCGGGTTCCCAGTTACAGATACAGTCCAGCCATGTTTCGGTAGAACAGGTTTTCTGTGCTGAGGGATCCTTTTCTCATGCAAACAATTTACACTCTCCAAAGTTCACAGGCTAAAATGGCTGGTCATCCAAACAACAAACCTGGCAGCCCACCTCTGCTCCTGGGAGCTCCTTCCTGTCTCAGGTAGGCCTACCTTGTTGCTGATGGCTGATTGGAATTCCAGGCCAGTTGGTTTTATCTTGTGAGATGTCATGAAAGTGGGGCAGGCAGACCAACACTGCTCTGGCCCTTGGATTCAGCCGCCTTCCTAGGGGTATGTGCAGACTTCCCACCTTGCCTGAGTCACAGTCACTTTTGCTGGGGATCCTGGGGCCAGAGTATGTTAAACCTCTTGGGTCTTTGTGCATCCCTGAGCAGCTATTTTGCTGAAACTCCACACAGCTTTGTGTGTCACTCCCAAGGCCCTGGTTGAATGGATTCACGAGTGGATCTCCTGATCTAAGTGCAGCAAAGATCCATGGGAGAAACGTGGTTTATTAGGATCACAGTCACTCATTGCTTCCCTTGGCTGAGGGTGGGAGGTCCACTGGCTCCATGTCTCTCCCAGGTGTGCAGTCACCCTGTCATACTTTTCTTCATTCTCTGTGGATCAAGTTGTTTCCCTGCTCAGTCCCAAATGAATACCTGGTTGTTTCATTTGAAGGTGCTGTGTTTACATGCCCCTTTTGTTCATCTCCATGAGTGCCACATACTGTAGCTGTTTCTAATCAGCCATCCTGGCCAAAGTTTATACTTATCAAGATTGATCTTATTGATTTCGGCTAATTGGTTTAGTTATCAACATCTTTTTGAAACTACTATGCTAATGAATTTAGTAGCTATTATCCAAATACTGTGTCCTATTCCAATTTGGTATCTTTTCCATGTCTTCATACCACACTGTTTTCAAGTAAAAATATAATAATAAATATTATCACATTAAATGGTCTTTTCTGTTACATGTGTCCCTCCATTTTCTTTCATCTTTTTAATTGCTAATTCCAGAACTAGCTATACAACATTAAGAAAATAAGCAACCAAAGTTCTCACGTGTACAGCTATACAATATTGAAGAAAGACACTGAAAAAGTGAGAGACTATGAACTTACTGTGTTTCATTCAGCTAAATTCTTCTGTGATTTTTTTCTTTAGTAATTTAAACAATTTGTATCATCGAGTAGCATTTGTTTATTATATGCTATATGCCAGGCTCTGTTCTAGGAACTTTTATATACATTCTTTTAGTTTTAAAACAATAAAGTGGTTTTGGTCTCTTCATTACATTTTATGCATGAAGAAACTTATGATTTTAGAAACTAAATGACTTCCCAGAATTACATAGCCAATAAGTAAAACACCTACCACCAAAACTCAAGTTTTTGATGTCTGGTAAATATGTATTGATGCAACATTGGAAAAGTATTTAATAAAACATCTATAGTATTATTTTGAAAGTTTTGTAGTATTCTTAACATTATCTTACTCTGCGTTAATGTCAAATGATTTATTTGGATAATTATATAGTCAATATTAGCTAATATTTTGATAACTTTTCAAAAACATAGTTCATGTATAAAGTAAGAAATATATATATTAAGGTGAGAAATCTATCTATCTACCTATTAATATATATCTACATATGTGGGGGGGAGGGAAAGAAAAAGTGAGAGAGAACAGGTTTACTTGAACTGAATCATTTTGTGGCTTTCAGAATTAGATAGGGGAAAACATTGCAGCTGACTGGCCATAAGCAAGATATTTCCTTGGGATTTTAGTCTATGGACCAAAAGTGGTAAGAGGGGTGGGTAGAGAGAGAAGGAGATATAAAGTTTCTTGAGATATATACTTAGAAGGTATCCCCCTTAATGTGATGAGGACTTCTGAAACTGAAGAATCTTTAAAGTAGTCTAAGTAGTTTAATAATAGTTAAAACTGAAGATGGAAAATTTCTAGTATCTCTGAATCAAAAGCTCATTTAGGCTACCACCAGCATTTCTTAAAATCAGTCACTTTGGCTGGGTGCAGTGGTTCACACCTATAATCCCAGCACTTTGGGAGGCTGAGGCGGGTGAATCACCTGAGGTCAGGAGTTTGAGACCAGTCTGACCAACATGGAGAAAGCCTGTCTTTACTAAAAATACAAAATTAGCCGGGCGTGATGGCACATGCCTGTAATCCCAGCTACTTGGGAGGCTAAGGCAGGAGAATCACTTGAACCAGGGAGGCAGAGGTTGCGGTGAACCAAGATCATACCATTGCACTCCAGCCTGAGCAACAAGAGTGAAACTCCATCTCAAAAACATGAAAACAAAACAAAAATTAGTCACTTTAAACATAGCAGTCTTATATCTTATTGGTTCAATTTGTATATGCAGGTAATCAGTTTCAGCGCTACATACTATCTATTTTAGAACAATAAGTTAGAAAACATATGCTACCTGTTATTCAATTGAGATATTTATGGTTTAGTGTAAGATTTTTTTTTCCCATAAAAGCGACAAGTCAACCTGATGTTTTGAACACTATTTTGAATTTAACAGTTTTTACTCTGTTTTTCCAAGTCTTAGTGTCTTCCCATATACAGCAGAGTTTCCAGAAATGTTCTTTTGTTATTCCTTTTTTCTTATCTTTAGAAACAGTATTATTATTATGTGTAATTTGCTTTTAATTCCAGTACAGCTTCTGTTATGTACATACTCTTCAAGAGTTTTTATCTCTAATATTACTATTATTACTGTATTATAAGAGAGTTTTAATTTCAGCATGTTGATGCTCTTATAGAAATGATTTTAGTTAATTCTACTATGTCAGATGTTATGGTGATTAATTTATTATCTTTACCACTGACAGAAAAAAACATGCACTTAAATATGTATTGTAAATGAGAGAAGTATGTTCTGATATTCTGCTAACCACTTACAAAGCTTTTTACAAAGCACTGAATATTAAATATCAGTCCAAATTAGTAACAGAAATATGGAAATATGAACCCAAAACTGGAAAGGCTCTTACAGCAATGTTTCTCAAAATCTCCTTGAGATATGTGATAAAAATGCAGACTTCCAGGCTCCACCTCCAGAAATGCTAAAGAAGACATCTGTGTTTTGACAAGCTTTTCTGATAAATCTGATGCACCCTAAAGCTTGAAAAACACTGTTGTAGAAAACCACTATGTGCCTTTCCAATCTTCTAGATGGGAAACTGAAAATCTCACGTAACTAATTAAAACAGAGTCAGGATTTCAACCAAGCTTAGTCAGGTTCAGTTATTTTATATACTCACCACTCAGGTAACAATATATGTATATATGTATATTATATGTATGTGCATTCATACAGTCATTATCTTAAATAAGCTGGATTCTGCAATCTTTCAAAAAGGTATTTTTGTTCTTGTGTTTCCCTTGACTCCTTGAGGAGAATGTTGTGATGTACTCTCCTGATCTCCCTTCTGGATGGAGTTACTCATTCCTTTAGCTGACAGGAGTGTAAGCTCTTGGTGGCTCATAGATAAGTACCAAGGAAGAAATTTCCTTGAACACCCATTTCCCAAGGCCAGCTGAGTCCAGTGATGTTTTGGTTAGAAAGGCTCAGCTGACTTGTCTCAATTTGCAACATTTTCCAAGCGCCATCCAAGTTTCATAGAAATATGTCAGAATAGCTAAGGTCTTTCTTACTATTGTGTTACAGCTTGAGTCCTTCCTCTACCTACTCTTTTGTTGTTTCTCACCCCATAGATATATTGTGCCCAAGAGAACTTTACAATAAATCTAAAGAGTCTTCCTTGCAGAGAACCTTACCTGAGATACTCATGAATGAAATGTTGGGCAGATCCCACAGCCTTTCCAGTTGCTTTCATTCAGAACAAGAAGTTTCCTTTCAGTAATTAAAGTTTCTAGTAAAGAGTTACCAGAACTTCACATTTCATCTACATTAAAAGTTTCTCCTTCTCCTAGCTTGATCTTTCAGGTTTAGAAGCCCACAATGGAAGAAGAGTTTGTGTTTTGTCTCTCTTGTTTTCTCATTTCTTTTTACCCCTCATTATCTGTGATTTCATACTTCTCCAGAAAGGGAGCTCAGATGGAGGGTGGGATTAGGATAAAATGGAATAGTCTTTATGTTTGCTTTCTACCATTAGAGGTCCTATGGGTGGCAAATCAACAATTGCTGACTCTTCAAGAGTATTAGAAGATATTCTTATCATGGTATTTTTAAATAGGCAAAAATGAAAGAAAGAGTAAAGCCTCATGTACATTTCCCACTTTTACAATTATCGACATTTTGTCCATTTTGTTTCTTCTACATTCCTCCACTTTTACTATGTATGTATGTATGTATGTATATATTCATTTATTCTTTTGCTTGCTTATTTCTGAAGTGTTTAAAGCAAATGCTTGACTTGTGACTTTATTTATAAATACTTTACTATTTACTGACAACAGATAGGATCTTTTTTAAAAAAGGAAGCCATAATATCATTATTGCATGTAAGAAAATGGTAATTTTTCAATCTCATCCATTAGTAAGTCATTTTCAGATTTCTTTTTTTTTCTATTTTTGAGATGGGGTCTTGCTCTGTCACCCAAGCTGAAGTATAGTGGCATGATCTCAGCTCACTGCAATCTCTGCCTCTAGTTTTCCCAGGTTCGTTCTCCCAGTTTCAAGTGGTTCTTCTACCTCAGGCTCCTGAGAAGCTGAGAATACAGGCACACATCAACACTCCTGGCTAATTTTTTTTTTTTTTTTGTATTTTTAGTAGAGACGGGGTTTCACCATATTTGTCAGGCTGGTCTCGAATTTCTGACCTTGTAATCTGCCCATCTCGGCCTCCCAAAGCACTGGGATTACAGGTGTGAGCCACCGTGCCTGGCCCACTTTCAAATTTCATAATTGTCTCAAGTATTTTAGCTGATTTTTCAAGAACATGACACAAACAAGGTTGATACATTGTATTTGGTTCATATGTCTCATTGTTTCTCCCCTCCATCCATTTATTTATGACATCTATTCGTTGAAGAAACTGGGTTATTTTGTTCTATTGAATTCCAACATTCTGGATTTGGCTGAGTGCAAATGTGTACTTAAAATCATTTCTCTTCCTTATATATAGTGAGGTTTGTTGTTGCATTTTTTTAATAATCATTATGACCTCATTATATATGTAAATTGATATGAATCAATGCATTGTAGTTAATATGAATGATGCTCAAATTAGTCTATCTTTGGTCAGTGGGAATCTTTTCAAGTTGGCACCTCTATCCTGTTGAAATGACCCTAGTAGTCTTTGATACCTTCTTTACTGTGGGGTATGAGGTTTCCCAGCCTCTTCTTATACATTTCCTGTTGTAAGCCTGCAATTAGCCATTTCTCCAAGAAAATCATATTTTGCGGTTTCCAACTAGACCACATTTTTTATGTTGTTTTAGGCCAGTTCAGTAAACAAAAGTAGAAAATATATACATATTTATTTTTGAAAATAGAAAATAATTCTTTTTTTCCAATCACATTTAAGTTCACCAGGATTTTAATTAAGTTCCCTGATTTAAAATTTTATGTTTTTTGGCCAGGCGCGGTGGCTCATGCCTATAATCACAACACTTTGGGAGGCCGATGCAGGTGGATCACAAGGTCAAGAGATCGAGACTATCCTGGTAAACATGGTGAAACCTCGTCACTACTAAAAATACAAAAATTAGCTGGGCGTGGTGGTGCGCGCCTGTAGTCCCAGCTACTCGGGAGGCTGAGGCAAGAGAATTGCTTGACCCCATGAGGCAGAGGTTGCAGTGAGCTGAGATCATGCCATTGCACTCCAGCCTGGGCAACAAGAGTGAAACTCCATCTCAAAAAAAAAAAAAAAAAGTTTATGCTTTTTTTTTAACTTTGAAAATTTTGATTCCTAAAGACATTAACATACTTGTTTGTTTTATCTAATATATATAAATGTTAGTTTCAAAATAAGTATCTTTATCACTACTAAGTTTATGAAACTGAGCTTTTGGATTTATTTACAGTTACTTTTATTTTTAGTGTTCAGCGTATTTCAGTAAGGATATACAGCCAAAATATTGTGTTTAAAAGTCATTTAAAATATTTCTTATACCTCCAACTTTATATATATATGTATATGTATGTGTATATATATGTATATATACAAATAAGTTAATTTGCCTTTTAAATTTTTCATTCTTAATTTTGTGCTTTTATACATATAAAACATTTACATGTGCCAAAATTCAAAAGAAAAATAAGTACATTCAGAAAAGTCTGATTGTAGCATAAAATTAAATCCAGGCTCCTGTGCATATTAGGTATACAAAATTAAGCAATTTTCTTACCATTTCTCTGCCTAGAGAAGTAATATCTATCTCATAAGATGCTATGAAGACTAGCTGAGTTAATATTTGCAAAGTACTCAAAACAGCACATGGCATATGATAAGTATGCTATAGGGCATAAATTTAAAATAATAATTAAATAAATGAACAAATAAATATGATAATTTGGTCTTTGAACATTTTGGCTGTTCCAAACACCCAAAAATTTACTTATTGGTGTTTGGGCCAGAAAATCTAAACTTTTGACTCCTTAGCTAACTTCAAACTTCAATAATTTTATAGCATTTAGCCACTATCCTAGCTAAACCCCTACCCAAATGTTTGCCATCTCTTCAACTGATAGGCTGGAATTATATGCCAATTTTGTTTTAAAGTTTCTTGATTATTTCTGTTCCCTTCCCTTAAATAAAGACAATATTCAGCACAATACTTCTAAATGGGTGAAGTATTTTCAAAATAAAGTTTTTGGAAATGTGTAAGATTTTGATTTGAGATTATTATTTTTTTTTAAATTGCATTTTAGGTTTTGGGGTACGTGTGAAGAACATGCAAGATTGTTACATAGGTACACACATGGCAGCGTGATTTGCTGCCTTCACAGGGAGGGGAGCATCACACACTGGGGTCTGTTGGGGGGGAATAGGGGAGAGACAGTTGGGGGTGGGGAGTTGGGGTGAGATTACTTTTGAGATATGCAGAAAACAAAAAGACCAAGGGACAAAAAGTGAGAAAATTAGACAACTGATAATATATGATACTTTCTCTCTTTACATTTATAAAATATGTATGTATGAATCAGTTACAATTAGAGCCTAAAATGTAATCTAAATGCATTTAAACTAGATGAACTATAAACATTTACAATATAATTAAATTCAGTATAACCCCAAGTCTTCCAAAGTGCCAATACATTTATAGAGCCAATTACTGAGCATGTCTTTTCTACATATTCAACATTAGATATAACTTCATTTTAATATTAACATTGACTAGCTAATATTGACAAAGTTAGAACTTTTACTCCAGTATACAATGAAGTTATGTTACTCTGTTTCTTTGGTAACATGCATGTGACCATGTGTGTGAAGGATGTGCAAAACGTCAAAGAGTATAAAGGCAGTGAATATAGGTTAGGAAAACTCAAGAAGTAACCAGATAACAGTAATTTTCATAGCCTCTAAATTTATATTCTGTGAGGACAAAAATATTAGAAGATGGTCTAATTGAAGAGTAGGCCAAGAAGGCCAGCATGAATCAAAGATTTTTGTGATGAGACATAGTGAATAATTTCTCTAAGAACAATATCAAGTTGAAGTTGGGCTGCTATACCTGACTATCGAGTTGCTGCAAATTGATGGCTGGAGTCAACCTGCCTAATCACATTCCTCGTCAGATAATTTTCCATTCTGCAGCTACTCAACAACTCTGTGACAATATGAATATGCTTACTTCAAATGTACTAAAAGCAGAAGGCTATTTTTTTTGAGACAGAGTCTTGCTCTTTTGCCAGGCTGGAGTGCAGTGGCACGATCTTGGCTCACTGCAACCTCTGTCTTCCGGGTTCAAGCAATTCCCCTGCCTCCGCAGTAGAAGGCTATCTTTTTACCATCCTCCCTTGGACATGATTCTATGCTCAGAAATCTAATTATATGTATTCTGAATACTCCAAAAATAAATAAAGTCAATGTGCAAAAATTGTAAGCATTCCTATACACCAATAATAGACAAACAGAGAGCCAAATCGTGAGTGACCTCCCATTCACAATTGCTGCAAAGAGAATAAAATACTTAGGAATACAACTAGCAAGTGATGTGAAGGACCTCTACAAGAAGAACTACAAACCACTGCTCAACGAAATAAGAGAGGACACAAACAGATGTAAAAACAATGCATGCTCATGGTTAGGAAGAATCAATATGGTCAAAATGGCCATACTGCCCAAAGTAATTTGTAGATTCAATGCTATCCCCATCAAGCTACCAATGACTTTCTTTTCTTCACAGATTTGGAAAAAATCACCTTAAACTTCATATGGAGCCAAAAGAGAGCCCGCATAGTCAAGACAATCCTAAGCAAAAAAAACAAAACAAAACAAAACAAAACAAAACAAAACAAGCTAGAGGCATCACACTACCTGACTTCAAACTATATTAGAAGGCCACTGTAATCAAAACAGCCTGGTACTGGTACCAAAACAGAGACATAGATCAATGGAACAGACCAGAGGCCTCGGAAGGAACACCACACAACTACAACCATCTGATTTTTGACAAACCTTACAAAAACGAGCAATGGGGAAAGGATTTCCTATTTAATAAATGGTGTTGGGAAAAATGGCTAGCCATATGCAGAAAGCTGAAACTGGATTCCTTCCTTACGCCTTATACAAAAATTAACTCTAGATGGATTAAAGATTTAAACACAAGGCCTAACACCATACAAACTCTAGAAGAAAACCTAGGCAATACCATCCAGGACATAGGCATGGTCAAGGACTTCATGACTAAAACAAAAGCAATGGCAACAAAAGTCAAAATAGACAAGTGGGATCTAATTAAACTTAAAAGCTTCTGAACAGCAAAATAAACAATCATTAGAGTGAACCAGCAACCAACAAAATGGGCAAACAATCTGACAAAAGGCTAATAGCCAGAATCTACAGAGAACTTAAATAAATTCACAAAACAAAACAACCCCATCAAAAAGTGGGCAAAGGATATGAACAGACACTTTTCAAAAGAAGACATTTATGCAGCCAACAAACAGATGAGAAAATGCTCATCATCACTGGTCATTAGAGAAACGCAAATCAAAACCACATTGAGATATCAGCTCATGCCAGTTAGAATGGCGATCATTAAAAAATCAGGAGACAACAAATGCTGGAGAGGATGTGGAGAAATGGGAATGCTTTTATACTGTTGGTGGGAGTGTAAATTAATTCCACCATTGTGGAAGACAGTATGGCGATTCCTCAAAGATCTAGAAATAGAAATTCCATTTGACCCAGTAATCCCATTACTGAGTATATGCCCAAAGGATTATAAATCATTCTATTATAAAGATGCATACACACATATGTTTATCGTGGCATTGTTCACAATAGCAAAGACTTGGAACCAACGCAAATGCCTATCAATGATGGACAGGATTAAAAAAAATATATATGTAGCACATATACACCATGGAATACTATGCAGCCGTAAAAAAGGATAAGTTCATGTCCTTTGCAGGAACATGGACGAAACTAGAAACCATCATTGTCAGCAAACTGACAGGAACAGAAAAATGAACGCCACATGTTCTCACTCATATGCGGGTGTTGAACAATTAGAACACATGGACACAGGGAGGGGAAAATCACACACTGGGGCCTGGGGGTTGGGGGGCTAGGAAAGGAATGGCAGGGAGTGGGGAGATTGGGGAGGGATAGCATTAAAAGAAATACCTAATGTAGATGATGGTGCAATGGACGCAGCAAACTACTACCATGGCACATGTATACCTATGTAACAAACCTGCACGATATGCATATGTACCCCAGAACTTAAAGTACAATAAATAAATAAATAAATAGGAAGCTAGGCAATTTTATAATTAAATTATTGTTTTATCTGCAATCCTATGTATCAGGATGCACAACTATCTTTGTTTAAAGATATAAGAAAATTCTCATAGTTTAATTGGTAGTAAAAGGAGCAACTTCTAACATGTTACACCAAGCACTAGTAATTTCACTGGTCATGAATAACTCAGAAAAGAGATATGTAATTACCCATTTCTGTTAATCTTAGTAATTTATTTCAGTTTGTTTCTAGACCAACTCCTTCATGTCCATGAACATTGCTGTTTGACTTTATTGTTTTCTTGGGTTTTTGAGCTGGCAATAAAGATTTTAGATTTTGTCTTGTATTTTGGTTAACCCTGTTTTTTTTAATTTTCAGTTGACCCATAATAACTGTACACATTTATGGGGTACAAAATAATATTTTGATACATGTGTAAAATGTGTAATGATCAAATTAGGGTAATTAGCATATGCATCACCTCAAATTGATAATTTCTTTGTGTTTGGACCATCTAAAATCCTATTTTCTAGCCTGTATATGCTCAATATATAATAAATTACTGTTAAGTATATTTATTCTATAGAGCTATAGGACACTAGAGCTTACTAATCCTATTTAAGTGGAATTTTGTCCATTAAACAACCTCCTCCATCCTACCTTTCCTCTATGCTTTCCAGACTCTAATAATTATAATATTACACTCTACTTCAATGAGCTCAGTCTTTTTAGATCCTGCATATGGGTGAGCACATGTGGTAATTTGTCTTTCTGTGCCTGATTTATTTTAGTTAACATAAAATCCCTTTTATCTCTGAATAGTATTACTGTGTGTGTGTGTGTGTGTGTGTGTGTGTGTGTGTGAACATTTTCTTTATCCATTCATTTATTGATGGGCATTTAGATTGATTCCCTATCTTGGCTATTGTGACAAGTTCTACAATAAATATAGGAGTGCTGATATCTCTCCCTATATTGATTTCCTTTCCCTTGGATATATACCCAGTAGTGGGATTCGTGGGACTTATGGTAGTTCTATTTCCAGTTTATAGAGAAATCTACACAATGTGTTTCATAATGGCTGTATGAATTTATATTTCCACTAACAACGTATGTATTACCATTTCTCTGCATCTTCACCAGTCATTTTTTTTCTTTTTGATAATAACCATTCTACATGGGGTGAGAAAACATCTCATTGTGGTTTTGATTTGTATTTCGCTGGTGAGTAGTAATGTTGAGCATTTTTACATACATATTGGTCATTTATATGTCTTCTCTTGAGAAATTTATATTCAGGTCTTCTGTTCATTTTAAAACAGATTATTTGGGTGGTTTTGCTGGTGAGTTGGTTGAATTTGTTGTATATTCTGAATATTAGTCCCTTGTCAGATGAATAGTTTGCAAATATTTCTTCCCAGTGTACAACTTGCCTCTTCACATTGTTGATTGTTTCCTTTACTGTGAGAAATTTTTTATATTGATTTCTATTGTAAATTTAGGGGGTACATCTGCAGGTTTATTATGTGGATACATTGTATAATGCCAGGATTCTATTGAACCCATTACCCAAATAGTGAGCATAGTACTCAATAAGTAGTTTTTCAACTTCACCTCATTCCCAACTTCCCTGCTTTTGGAGCCCCATGTCTATTTTTTTCATCTTTGTGTCCATGTGTATCCACGTTTATCTCCAAATTCTAAGTGAGAACATGCGGTAGTTGATTTTCTATTTTATTTCACCTAGGATAATGGTCTCCAGTTCCATCCATGTTGCTTCAAAGGATACGATTTCAATTTCATTTCTTTTATGGCTGCATAGTATCCCAAGGTAAATATATGCTACATTTTCTTTGTCCAGTAGACTCTAGAGAGACACAGGTTGATTCCATGACTTTGCTATTGTGAATAGTGCTGTGAGAAACATACAAGTGCAGGTGCCTTTTTGATCAAGTAACATCTTTGGGGTAGATACACAGTAGTGGGATTGCTGGGTTGAATTATAGTTCTATTTTTAATTCATTGAGAAATCAAGATACTGTTTTTCATAGGGTTTGAATTAATTTACATACCTACCAACAATGAATAAGCATTCCCTTTTCTTCACATCTTTGACAACATCTGTTATTTTTGACATTTTAATAATAGCTATTCATGCTGGTATGAGATAATATCTTTCAATTTGCATTTCTCTGATGATTAGTAATGTTAAGCATTTTTTCATATGTTTGTTGGCTACTTGTATGTCTTTTTTTGAGAAATGCCTGTGCATGTTCTTTGATTACTTTTTAATAGGATTACAATAAAAGACAATAAAAATGACCATAGTGCACAAAACAATCTACAAATTAAACATATTTTCTATCAAATTACCAACATCATTTTTCACAGAATTAGAGAAAACAATTCTGAAATTCATGTGGAACAGCAACAACAACAACAACAACAAAAAACCCAAATAACCAAAGTAATCCTAAGCAAAAAGAAAAAAGCTGGAGGCATCACATCACATTACCAGGCTTCAAACTATATTACAAGCCTATAGTAACTGTATTGATCTGTTCTCCCACTGCTATAAAGAATACCACTGAGACTGGGTAATTTATAAAAGAAAGAAGTTTAATTGACTCACAGTTCTGCATGACTGGGAGGCCTCAGGAAACTACAATCATTGTGGAAGGTGAAGTAGACACGTCTTACATGGTGGCAGGTGAGAGATAAAATGCTTATATAGGAGGAACTGTCAAACACTTATAAAACCATCAGACGAATAGCATGGGAGAGCCTGCCTCCATGATCCAATCGTCTTCCACAAGGTCCCTTCCTCAATACATGGTGGTTATGGAGATTACAATTCAAGATGAGATTTTGGCGGAGACACAGAGCCAAAACATATTATTCTGCCCCTGGTCACTCTAAAAGCTCATGCCTTTTTCACATTTCAAAATAAATCATGCCTTCTCAACAGTCCCCTCAACGTCTTAGTTTATTTCAACATTAACTCAAATGTCCATGGTCTAAAAGTTCATCTGAAAAAAGGCAACTCCCTTCTGCCTATGAGCCTGTAAAATAGTAAGACGAGAGTTAGTTCCTTTCAAGCTACAATGGGGATACGGAAATTGGATAAATTCTCCCATTCCAAATGGAAGAAATTAGCCGAAACTTAGGGGCTACAGACCCCATGAAAGTTCAAAAGCTAGTGGGGTAGTAATTAAAACTTAAAGCTCCTAAATAATCTCCTTTGACTCCATGTCTCACATCTAGTTAATGCTGATTCAAGGGACGGGCTCCCATGGTCCTGAGTTGCTCTGCCCCTGTGGCTTTACAGGATACGGCCCCACTCCTGACTGCTTTCATAGGCTGGCACTGAATGTCTGCAGCTTTTTCAGATGCACGGTGCAAGCTGTGGGTGAATCTATCATTCTGGGGTCTGGAAGACAGTGTCCTTCTTCTCACAACTTCACTAGGCAGGGCAACAATGGAGACTCTGTGTGGGGGTTCCCACCCCACATTTCCCCTTTGCACCACTGTAGCAGAGGGTCTCCATCAGGGTTTCACCCCTGAAGCAGACTTCTGCCTAGAGATCCAGGCAATTTCATACATCCTCTGAAACCTAGGTGGAGGTTTGAAAACCTCAGTTCTTGCCTGACTTGGGGCATGAACTCTATGAAGTAATGGCCTGAGCTGTATATTGGCCACTTTTACCCATGGCTGGAATGCAAAGCACCAAGTCCTGAGACTGCAGGAAACAATAAGGCCCTTGGCCCAGACCGTGAAACCATTTTTTCCTCCTATACCTCTGGCCTGGGAAAGGAGGGTCTGCTGTCAAAAACTCTGACATATCTGGAAGATGTTTTCCCCATTGTCTTGGTGATTAACATTCGGCTCCTCATTACTTGGGCAAATTTCTATAGCTGGCTTGAATATCTCCCCGAAAATGGGTGTTCTTTTTCAATGACATCACCAGGCTGCAAATTTTTCAAACTTATATATTTCTCTTCCATTTTAAGCATACGTTCCAATTTCAGATAATTTCTTTCAAGTTCTAAGTTCCACAGCACTCTAGGGCAGGGGCAAAATGCCCCCAGTCTCTTTGGTAAAGCATAGCATGAATGACATTTACCCCAGTTCCCAATAAGTTCCTAACCTTCATCTGAGAACACCTCAGCCTGGACTTCATTGTTAACATCACTATCAGTATTTTGGTCAAAACTATTCAACAAGTCTCTAGGGCACTCCAAACTTTCCCACATCTTCCTGTATTTTTTCTGAGCCCTCCAAACTGTTCCAACCTTTGCCAGTCACCCAGGTCCAAAGTCGCTTCCACATTTTCCAGTGTCTTTATAGCTGTACTCCACTCTCAGTGGTACCAATTTACTGTATTAGTTTGTTCTCACACTGCTATAAAAAATACTACTGAGACTGGGTCATTTATAAAGGAAAGAGGTTTAATTGACTTGTATTTACACATGGCTGGGGAGGCCTCAGGAAACTTAGAATTATGGTAGAAGGTAAAGCAGGCATGTCTTACATGGACACAGGCAAGAGAGAGAATGGGTGTGTACAAGGAACAGTCAAACACTTATAAAACCATCAGATCAGGTGAAAACTCACTCACCATCTTGAGAAACTGCTTCCATGATCCAATCACCTCCCACCAGGTCTTGCCCTTGACACATGGGGATTGTAAGGATTATAATTTAAAATGAGATTTGGGTGAGAACACAGAGCCAAATCATATCAGTAACCAAAAGAGCATGGTGTTGGTACAAAATAGATATATAGATTAATGTAACAGATTAGAGAGCCCAGAAATAAATGCACAAAGCTACAACCAACTGAGCTTCAACAAAGTCAACAAAAATAAACAATAGGGAAAGGACATCCTATTCAATAAATGATGCTGAGAAAAGTGGTTACCCATATGCAGAAGAATGAAACTGTACCACTACTTCTCACCATATACAACATTCAACTCAAAATAGATTAAAGACTTAAATGTAAGACCTGATCACTAGAAAATTTCTAAAGGAAAACCTCTTCTGGACATTGGCATAGACAAAGAATTTAGACTAAGACCTCAAAAGCAAATGCAACAGTAAAAAATTAGATAAAAGGGACTTAACTAAGCTAAAAAGCTTATGCACAGCAAAAGAAACAACAGAGTAAACAGACAATCTACAGAATAGTGGAAAATATTTGCAAACTATGTATTCTACAAAGGACTAATACCCAGAATCTACAAGGAACTTAAATCAACAGAAGTTCTTTAGTTTGATATAGCACCATTTTTTCTACTTCTATTTTTGTTGGCTGTGCTTTTAAATTCTTACCCATAAAGTATTTGCCTAGGCTACTGTGCTGAAGCGT
>NW_016107642.1:695514-699222 GCF_001604975.1 Cebus imitator
TTTCAGGTCTTAATCCTGCTTTCCTGTCTCTGAAATATTATGGAGCATAGTAATTGCAAGACTTACAATGGTTAAAGATTTTGTACTACGAAACAAGGAATATGAAAGAGGTGAAAACATAGCCCTGAACTAATCAAGGTTAATTGTAAACATTTTTTTTTAAATTGTAAATATTTTTATATAGAAGGCACTATTGTTGTAATACAGTGCAGGGAAGACTTGATGACATGAAACATGGATCACTTAACTCATGCATCCCCAGTACTTAGTCCAGGGTCTGACACCTAAATCAATCAATATTTGATGAATGAGCGATTTAGTATCTGAATGTAAAGAGATGCAATTCACATTATGCAAGATACAATTTTATAACATTGACTAATTGTCCACACAACATTTAATTTTATCTTGAAATTTTCATGCAAGATGTGCCACATAATTTAAAATGAAACAGTATCCCTTAATGTTTTGAAAGCCATTTGCCCTTTTAGTAAACAGAAAGTTTAATGACTTTATTAGAAAATTCCGGCCTGGGTGCTGTGGCTCACACCTGTATTCTAAGCACTTTGGGAGGCTGAGGAGGGTGGATCATCTGAGGTCAGGAGTTCAAGACCAGCCTGGCCAAGATGGTGAAACCTCTTCTCTACTAAAAATACAAAAATTAGCCAGGCATGGTGGCCTGTGCCTATAGTCCCAGCTACTCAGGAAGCTCAGACAGGAGTATTGTTTGAACCTGGGAGGTGGAGGTTGCAGTGAACCGAGATTGCACCACTGCATTCCAGCCTGGGTGACAGAGTGAGACTCTGCCTCAAAAAAAAAAAAAAAGAAGGAAGGAAGGAAGGAAGGAAGGAAGGAAGGAAAAGAAAAGAAAGAAAAAAAGGAAATTCTGATAACCATTCCTCTCATGCATGTATAGACAATCATTGCAGTTTTTTCCATATTCCCAGGAGACAAGCAAATTATGTCAAGCATTATTTTCTATAGCATTTATGAAAATAATGTTCTTTTAAATTTACCAAGCACAAAATTGTGTGATAGTATTGAATATGAATGTTGAAATGTTATCCCAGGAGAAACTCATGTGTTACACATGTTGAAAATGCTAATTGAATTTGTAATCAAGCAATGTATAAAACTAAAAGGCCAACAAATTCAATCTCAAAGGCATTTCTTTTCCAAAAGAGAGCAGCTATGGGCTAGTGGAAACAGCATGGCATCAGAGTCAAAGAGTCTTGAATTTAATTTCCAGCTCTACAACTTCTAGTTTTTTATCTTTCATCAGTAGTTGTCTGATTAAGTTGCTTACTCTCTGTCTTTTTCTTTATAAAATATTGAAAATCATGTTGATCTTCTATAAAATTTACCAGAAATTTAGAGGACACTCAAGAATCATTATGATTTTGGGTTTGCTTTTCTGTTTGTTTTTTTAATTTTTAAATTTTTAATTTTTTTAATTTTTATAGATTTAGGAGGTACAAGTGCAGATTTCTTACATGCATATATTTTCTAGTGGAGAAGTCAGGGCTTTTAGTTTACCCATCAACCAAATGGTGAACATTGTACCCAAGAGGTGATTTTTCAACCTTCACTGCCTCCCATGTTTTGTAGTCTCCAATGTCTATCATTCCACTCAATACGTCCATTTGTACACATTGTTTAGCTCCCACTTATAAGTGAGATCATGTGGTATCTGACTTTCTGTTGCAGAGTTATTTCACTTAGAATAATGGCCTTCAGTTTCGTACATGTTGCTTCAAGAGATATGATTTCATTCTTTGTTAAGGCTGAATAGTATTCTATGGTATATATGTATACCACATTTTATTTATCCAATCCTCCATCGACGAACACAGGTTGATTCCAAATCTTTACTATTGTGAATAGTGCTGTGGTGAACATATGAGTGCAGATATCTTTTTTTTTTAATGTAAGATGATTTATTTAATGCTTTAAATATAGTACAGATAGAAAAAAAAAAAAAACCAGCCATTATTAATTTTCCATTTCCTTCAGAGTTACTGGTACATTTTGGTGTTTCCACTTTTCCTTATGACAATTACGTTAATTAGTATTTTTCTTTTATTTTTTTTTATTAAGGTTTTCTTTTTTTTTTTAATAGAACTACTATTTTATCCAGCAATCCCACTACGGTATATCCACCACCCCCCCAAAAAATAAAAGAAATCATCATATTAAAAAATATCTATTATTCAGGAAACATATATCTTTTTAATACGATGATTTCTTTTTTGGGGAAAGGGTGGATATACCGTAGTGGGATTGCTGGATAAAATAGTAGTTCTATTTTTAGTTCTTTGGGAAATATCCATCATTTTCTATAGGGGTCAAACTAATTTAATTCCCACCAACAGTGTATAAGAGTTCCCCTTTCTCCACAACCTCACCAACATCTGTTGCTTTTTCACTTTTTAATAGTAGTCATTCTGACTGGTGTGAGATGATCTCTCATTGTGGTTATAATTTGCATTTATCTGATGATTAGTGATGTTGAGCATTTTTTTCATATATATGTTGGCTGCTTGTATGTCTACTTTGGAAAAATGTCTGCTCATGTCCTTTTCCCAATTTTTAACAGGATTATTTGTTTTCTCTTGCTGAGTTGAGTTCCTGCTAGATTCTGGATATTAGATCTTTGTCTGATATATAGTTTGCAAATATTTTTTCCCATTCTGTGAGTTGTGTGTTTGCTCTGTGATTGTTTCTTTTGGTATGCTGAAGCTTTTTAGTTTAATTGTCTCATTTGTCTGTTTTTTGTTTTGCTGCATTTGCTTTTGAGGAGTTGTTCATAAATTTTCTTCTCAATCCAATGTCCAGAACAGATTTTCCTAGGTTTTCTTCTAAGATTTTAGTTTCAGATCTTATGATCAGGTCTTTGATCCATCCTGAGCTAATTATTTTATATGGTGAAAGGTAGGGATCGAGTTTCATCCTTCTGTGTATGGCTAACCAGTTTTCCCAGCACCATCTATTTAACAGTGTGCCCTTTTCCCAGTTTGTATTTTTGTTTACTTTGTCAAAGACTAGTTGTTTGTAGGTATGTTGCTTTATTTTTATGTTCTCTATTCTGTTCTACTGGGCTATGTGTCTTTTTATATTTTATCAGTGCTATGCTGTATTGGTTGCTATAGACTTATGATATAGTTTGAAGTCAGGTAATGCCATGACTCCAGCTTTGTTCTTTTTATTGAGGTTTTCATTGGCTATTGGGCTCTTTTGTGATTCCATGTGAATGTTAGAATTAGTTTTCTTAATTCTACGAAAAGTGACATCAGTAATTTGATAGGAATTGTGCTCAATGTATAGATTGTTTGGGGCACTATGGTCATTTTTATGATATTGATTCTTCCAATCCATGAGCAAATTTTTCCATTTACTTGTGTCACATATGATTTCTTCCATCAGTGTTTTGTAGTTCTCCTTATCGATGTATTTCACCTTCTTGGCTAAATACATTCCTTGGTATTTCCTTTTTTTGGTTGCTATTTTAAATGAGATTGCCTTCTTAATTTGGTCCTCTGCTTGATTGTTATTGATGTACAGAAAAGCTATTGATTTATGTGTGTTAATTTTACATCCTAAAACTACTGAATTTATTTATCAAATTTCGGACCTTTTTGGTAGAGTGCTTAGGGTTTTCTACATATCCTCAGCTAATGGGGATAATTTGACTTCCTTTTTTTTTTTTTT
>NW_016107642.1:699302-710463 GCF_001604975.1 Cebus imitator
AATAAGAGTGGTGAAGGTGGACATCCTTGTCTTGTTCCAATTATTAGAGGCAAGGCTTTCAAAATTTCCTCATTAAGTATGATGTTGGAGTAGAAGAGCTCCTCATCAGCTTTTAACCCAGCTCATTGCTGTAATAAATCATGTAATTTGAACATCAAAATCACTTCTTAAACTTCAGAATTTATCATAAAACTTATATATTTTTTCTTATTGTCTCACAGGGTTGTAGAAACTACATGAGGTAATTGATAAGAAAGATTTAGTGTATTAACTTCTTTGCTGCATTTTCTTTTTAAATGGAAGAGGCATATTATTTTATATGTCTTGGTTTGTAGTTACTTTAACTTTCTCTAACAGGTTGACATCCTTGGGAAGCAGACTATGAGACAAACAAACAAGCAACCCAGGGAAAACTTTAAAGGTGTGTTCCTGGAATTAACCAGCTATGGAAAAGAAAAGAAAGAAGTAAGACTGAACAGAAGGACAGGTCAAGCCAAAATGTAGTCTCAAATAAAGCCTCAACTGACTCTAAGGGAAAACATAAAGATAGGATGATTCTTAAATGTTAATCAAAGTTAGAATAAGTGTACCAGGATGTTATACCCTTGTATCAATCAGTCATTGAATGTGGGTTACTCCTGACCTCAGTTAAGGCAACTGTCTTTAGCTGAGACAATATTAAATGGAGGATGACAGCTGGTGCCTGTGTACTTGAAGCATTCTCAGTAGTTGGGATAAAAATTCCTTCATTTCTGAAGAGGATGCTGAGTGGTAAACCACATTGTCCACCACAGTCCATTCCCTGAAGCACTCATATTTTCTTCCTTGTCAAATACTGAAGCAGCACCTTTAGGATTCTTGTGGGCATCACTTCTCCCAAAGTTAGAGAAAAGTTAGTGCAATGAATTATTGTCCCCTTCCTTGTAGTCGGTTTTAGGGACAAAATTGTTACACAATACCCTTTTCTTCTATCTATTTTAGAGTTCTCTCGTCAGTGATATACTGGTAATTTTCTAAAATATTATATTTTTAAAAGTAGTTTTAGGCTTATAGTAAAAATGAGAAAAAGGACAGAGTTTTCCCTTATACCCCTATCCCCACACATACATAGCCTTCCCCATTATCAATTTGCTCCACTAGAGACATATATTTATTACAACTGATTAACCTACATTGGCATATCACAATACTCCAAAGACCATAGTTAACATTAAGAGTCCACTCTTGATGTTGCACATCCTGTAAGTTTGAACAAATGTAAAATGACGTGTATCCACCATTATGGTATTATACAGAGTAGTTTCACTGTCCTAAAAATCCTCTGCTAATCTATTCATCCTCCCACTCCCCAGCCCCTAACAACCACTACTTTTTTTTACTGTCTTCATAGTTTTCCCTTTTCCAAAATGTCACATAGTTTGAGTCATACAGTGTAACCTTTTCAGATTAGCTTCTTTCACTTAGCAATATGCATTTAAAATTCCTGCATGCCTTTTCATGGCTGGATAGCTCATTTCCATTGTCTGAATGCACTACAGTTTGTTTATTCATTTATCTACTAAAGGCCATCTTAGTGGCAATGTTTGACAACCAATTTTTAAAAAATGACTGGTTTGTAGCATTTTCCAATTTTTTGTTGTGCAAAGGCTTCCACCATGGCTTAATTCAACCTACCAAGTTGAAACCACTGAATGTGGAGTTGGGAAGTGACACTAACGATTAAATTATTAGTTGGTGGTGTGAGCAAGTTCCAGGACACCACTGCCCCTCATCCTCAGCCAGCACCTCTGCTGATCTCAGTGGCTTATCTGGTTGTGTAACTCAGAATCTTATTCCTGAGTCTCTGAGCACCATGGCCTTCTCAGACAGACCACTGCAGTATCTGTTTTTGAGTTATTATATAACATTTTAGCTTGACTGAATATCAGCATGAATTATATGAATCTATGAACTTAAAATAGCCATATTGTTACTACAACCCAGAAGCTGACCACTATTCATTTCTATATTCCCTTGTTCTTTTTTTGTGCCATGAAATCACATTACTAGAAATGAGTGGCAACAATAATTATTGCCACACTAGTACACATGCAATAAATGTTAATTAAAGCAGTGAATAAATTTTTTAAACATATGATCAATTTTCAAGATTTATTTTTCAACTTCAACATTATATGGTTTTAGTCTGTGGCAATGCAAATCAGTAAGTATTGTTGTCTAAGATAGTTGTTTTTAATCTGTTGTTGAAGGGTAGGACTTCAAGTCCTTTGCATATTTGTTGAAATAAAGATTACCATATGCACAGCCTCATACAGTTTTGCATAGAATTTCAAAGAAGGTTACAGACCTCCCAAAGTCCATTCATTGATTCCATGTAAAAGACAGTCTAGTTAAATCTGGCTATGATTTTCTAGCCTAGTTCTGTCTAATAGAGATATAATGTGGTTCACATTTGTGAGTCATACATTAATACAATGTGCTTACTCATTAATATAGTAAATAATAAGATCTAGTGGTTGGAATAATAAATGACATAATTTCAATTTCATAATAAATACAAAAGTGTTTCAAGATATTTGTAAGAGCTATAATATGATGTAGAAATGTCATTTCATTTTCCAATCTTTGATCACAAGTAAAAGACAGTCTAGTTAAATTTGGCTATGATTTTCTAGCGTAGTTCTATCCAATAGAGATATAATGTGACTCACATTTGTGAGTCATACACTAATACAATGTGTTATTCATTAATACAGTAAATAATAAGATCTAGCTTTTGGAATAATAAATGACAACTTCAATTTCATAATAAGTACAAATATACTTCAAGATATTTGTAACAGCTATAATTTCTACATCATATTATATCTGTTATTTGTACAATGTCATTGTATAATGGCATCTCTACATCATATTATAGCTGTTACAAATGTCTTAAAATATCTTTGGATTTATTATAAAATTGATATTATTCAAATATCTTGAAATACATTTATTGGTCAACATCACTGGCTCTGTTAATACTATATGAGTTTATGGCCTAAGTTCATAATGCTAAGTTTCACTTAGAGGTAAGTGAAAATACAGAACTAATTTTCTTCCCATCCAAGTGAAGAAGTTTCTGATTTAAGAGCCCCCAGATCAATAATATTTGCTATAGAATATTGACTTGCAAATGGGCACATGGAAAATTTTAGGTGAAGAAAATATTATACCTGGATTGTGTGATGGTTTCATGACTCTATAATTATTTCTAAAAGTAACTGAATTGCATGCTTACAACAGGTGAATGTAATGTTTATAAATCATACTTTAATAAAACTGTGAAAAAGTTTTAAATTATTTTATAAAGAACCCTGCCCTAGCCCAACACTGTTTCATAAAAGTATAATGTGAACTACAATGTGAATCATGAGTAATTTTAGCTAATGCATGTGGGGCTTAAACCTAAATGACATGTTGATAAGTGTAGCAAACCATCATGGCACACATATACCTATGTAACAAACCTACACATTCTGCAGTTGTATTCCAGAACTTAAAATAAAATTTAAAAAACTTAAGTAGACACATTAAAAAGTAAAATAAAACACATAAAATTGATTTTGATAATATATTTTATTTGATGTAGTATATGTAAAATAATCAATATAACTAATACTATTTTACATTTTTTATTGTAGTAAGTCTTTGAAATCTGGTATAAATTTTATAATTATAGCATATGTCAATTCAGACTAGCCACATTTCAAGTGTTCAATAACCATATGTGGCTAGTGGCTACTTTATTAGACAGCACAAATCTACACCAAAATCAAATTATGACATTTAACTGGCATGTTAAATACATAGGTTAAATGTTTAAAACATAGTATTGTTTAAGGATGTTCAAAAATTATTCAAATATGTTATAGTTTTCAAGGAGTATGTCTTTGATTATGCTCTCCTACAGGAGTGCCATACATTTTTTCTTGGCTTTCGCTTTCTCACTCTAGGTTATAGGATTCTGTAAGCAAGGTACAGAACACAGTAAGGGAAAGCAGAACACACTGGAATCCATGGGTTACTTCAGAATGAAATGAATATTTAATTTGTGATGGATTTATATGCTGAAGGGAATTTTAGGCTGCTTTCAGCCTTAAGAGAAACATATACCATACTAGATTAAAATTCCACGTATGGTCATATGATTTAAATAAGATAGCTTTTTTAGATCAATATTAAAATCTAAAGTCTAGCAAGGATTTCTGCTTTGGTAGAATGACAGACAAGATATTCTAAACATTATATTTAGATAGTAAATAAATAAAAACACAAGTTATTTAAATGGATTTTTGAACACCCACTAAAAGGGCCAAAACCAAAAACAAGCAACTTATAAAATAACAGTGAGTTGAGATTTGAGAGCTAAATAGTAACAGAACATGAAGTCTGAGGATATCATGGGTGCAAATGCTGATACTAGGAAATATTAACCAAAAGAGAGCTGAGGTAGCTATATTAATATCAAAAAATAGGAAGTTATAAAATTCATTTGGGCTAATGAATATCCATTAATAACAAAAGGCCTGATTCACTAGGAAAGTATAACAAATCTAAGCTTGTGACACTATAGGGTGACTATAGCTAATACAAATATATTATACATTTCAAGATAGCTAAAAGAGGATTTTGAATGTTATCATCCAAAGAAATGATAGGTGTTTAAAGTAGTCTATGTGATAATTATCTTGATTTGGACGTTACGTAACTTATATGTGGATTGAAAAAATACACTGTTCCTCATAAATATGTATAATTATAATTTATCAATTATAAATAAAGGTTGGAATTTTAAAAATAAATTTGTAGTGCCTAATAACATAGCCTTCAATGTATAAAGTAGTAATGGATAGAATTAAAAGAAAAATCAATAATTCTACTCCATAGTAGGAAAAGTCATCATACCTCTCTCAAATAATGATAGGTCAAGAGACTATTACAATAGTAACTATACAGAAGATTTGAATAACACAATTAACACACTTTAAAAAAGGTACATATATAAAATCTTGCCTCCAACAGTTTTTAAAAACACAATATTCTAAAATATGCATAAAGTATTTGGGAAAATTGATCATATGGAAGATCACAGAGCATTCTCAAAACATTTAAATAATTTGTATCATACAATCTATGATCTATAATCTCAATGAAATAATCAAAACCCTACACATTTGGAAATTTAAAAACATTGCTAAAATGCAAAAAGTCAAAAAAGAATTCGTAATAAGAATTTTAAAATAATTGTAACTGTACCAATTAACATTTTCACCAAAATTGTACAAGGGTTCCCTTTGGTCTAGACCATCACCAACACTTTTTATGTCTTGTCTTTTTGATAATAGCCATTTTAACAAGTGGGTGATTATATCTCATTGTGGTTTTGCTTTACATTTCCTTGATGACTAGTGATCTTGAGCATCTTTTCATGTATCTGTTTGCCATTTTTATGTCTTCTTTGGATAAATGCCTATTCAAGTCTTTCACTCCTTTTTAAAATGGGTTATTTTGTTTTTTCTTCTTTTTCTTGCTATTGACTTATAGGAGTTCCTTATATATTTTTAGATATTAATATCTTATCAGATATATGGTCTGCAAATATTTTCTCCCATACTGTAAACTGTCTTTTTCTTTTGTCAGTTGTTTCTTTTTCTGTGCAGAAGCTTTATAGGTGGACCTAGTCCCACTTGTTTATTATTGCTTTTGCTGCATGTGTTTTTGGTGTTATATTGATAAAATCATTGCCAAGACCAAAGTCTAGCAGCATTTTCCTTATGTTTTCTTCTAAGAGTTTTATTGTGTCAGGTTTTATGTTTAACAGACAAGCTTTTTTCTATTGCATATTCTTCACAATCTTGTTGAAGATCAGGTGATCATATATGTGTGGGTTTATTTCTTGACTCTGGACTCTCTTACATTGGTCGATATGTTTGCTTTTATGCCAGTATTACACTGTTTTGCTTACTATAGCTTTGTAATATGTTTTGAAGTCAGGAAGTTTTGTTCTTCTTGCTTACAATTGCTTTGGCTTTCTGGAATATTCTTGTGGTCACAAATATATTTTTGAATTATTTTTTCTATTTTTGTAAAATATGCCATTGGGGTTTTGATAAGAATTGTATTAAATCTGTAGATTGCTTTAGGATTTATGGACATTTTATTAATATTTCTTCTACCAATGGATGTCCTTCCATTTATTTGTGTTTATTTATTTATTTTATCAATGTTATAGTTCTCAATATACAAGTTTTTCACTTCTTAAATTTATTCCTAATTAACTTATCTTCATTGATATTGTTATGAATGAAACTGTTTTCTTAATTTTCTTTTTGAGTAGGTCATTATTAGTGTATAGAAACACAACTCATTTTCGTATGTTGATTTTTGTATCCTGTGACTTTACTAAATTTGCTTATTGGTTCTGTTTTATTCTTTTGTGGAGTTTTAGGGTTTTCTACATATAAGATTATGTCATCTTCAAGCAGAGATTATTTTCCTTTTTTACAATGTGGATCTCTTCATTGTTTTTATTGCCGAACTGCTCTAGCTAGAACTCCCAGTCGTATATTGAATAGAAAAAGTGAAAGCAGGCATACTTGTGCCTTTCCAGATCTTAGAGTGAAGGCTTTCAGCTTTTCACTGTTAAGCATGATGTTAGCTGGGGGTTTTTATAAGTGGTCTTTACTGTATTGAAATTCCTTCTGTACCTAAGTTGCTGAGAGTGTTTCTTATGAAAGAATATTGAACTGTGTCAAATGCTTTCTATTTATATGATTGTATGTTTTTAATCTTTTATTCTTTTAATGTTGTGTTATCACATTGATTGATTTGTATATCTTGAACCATCCTTGCATCACAAAAACAAATCCTACTTGGTCATGGTGTATGATCCTAATGTGCTGTTGTGTTCAGCTTGCTTACCATGTGATTCAGGAATGCTGCTTGTCAGTATATATCCAAAGGAATTGAAGTCTGGATCTCATAGCGACACTTCTTTTGATTCCACCATTATTCACAATAGCCAAGATATGAAAACAACCTAAATGTCTATCAACAGATTAATGGATAAGAAAATATGATACATACATATTAACACAAAATTATTCAGCCTTTATAAAGAAGGAAATCCTATCATTTAGGGCAACATAGATGGACCTGGAAGACATTATGTTAAGTTAAATTAGCCAGACACAGAAAAACAATTACGACATGAACTTACTTATATATGGAATTGAAAATAGCCAAACTCATAGAGGCATAAAGTAAAATGGTGGTGTCAAGAAGTTGGAGTTTGGGAATAATTGGAAAGTCTTGGTCAAAGGTACAAAGTTTCGATTATGCAAAACAATTTCTGGAGATCTACTATACAGCATAGGCCTATGATTAAGATTACTATACTGTGTACTTAACATTTTGCTAAAAGGATAGATCTTATGTTAAGTGATCTTACCACAAAAGGAAAAAACTAAACTAAGCTAGACTAAAAAAGACAAAGATGGTGGAAGGGCACTTTTGGAGTGACGGATACGGTTCTTGCCTTGATCATGATGATGATGTCTTAGGTTTGTACTTATCTCCAAACTCACCAAGTTGTATATATTAAATATCTATAACTTTTTGTATGTCAAGTGTACCTCAAAGAAGTAGTTTAAAAATAATCATGTCTGTATAATAAAAATTATTTATATAAAAACTGTGGAATCCATCTGAATTGGTACTTTTTCTTAACGATGGTAGCAAACGTATCTTTACGGCTTATTAAGTAACTGAGGCTCACATAGAAGAAAAAAGAGGTCTAGTGGCAAAAGATGCAGCTAGCAAAAACAGAAATCTTTTTAATAGAATCTGTGAAATATTTGGTGCAAACAGTAACTTACTCAGGGTAAATTACTACAAAATTAAATAAATAGCAGTTGCACTAGAGTAATGTAGTTTTAGAATCCATAACTTTAATGAGTATATCATGCTGCTACCTTCTTTTCTTCTTTTTTCTTTCTTTCTTCCTTATTTCTTTATTCTCTGAAAAAGACTTGCATTGAAACTAATTCATGTACCTCTCTGCCACCACCTTTACTGGCAGCAGTAAGAGTTGATGACAACTGAGACTGTGAGGCTAAGAGTAGTGGACACAGGACTGTAACAGACTTGGTTGTCATAGATCAAGACCTACAACTTAGCTACTTTTGTTGTTGTTCTATTTTATAAATAAAGAAAACAAGTATCTTTGAAAGTTTAAACATATTAATTGATTGAATGCTTTGTCTATGTTAGTGCACATATCTAGACATTAAGACAGCCTCCTTTTAAATGGGTAATACTGTGGTTTGAAATTAAGTGTTATATGCACACCAATGGGAATTATTTTCTGCACATATTGATTAAGTTTCCAACTTTCTTCACATAGTTAGAAATCAATACTTTGAAGACAGAAAAGTGAAGACGAATTTGCATATTTTAAATGAGCTGCAAATTGTAACTATGTTAAACTATTGCTAACATCAACAAGCAATGATTATACAATCATTCTCCAAGTCATAGAAATAATGTTTTAATACTACCAAAGTAAATACAATGTTGAGGTACTAAGTTGAAAATATTGAAAAATCAGTTACACAAAGTTTTTCACTAATACTTGAAAGGAATTAGATATTTTCTTCAAGATATTTCTAATGCTCATTGTCTAGGCATACAGCTAATAGTGACTTATGTCAGGGAAGATATGTTAGATCATATGTTATCCTTCTGTTTAATGCAATTAGTTTTTTAAAACTAAATGTTGGTTGCTTAGTTTTATACCTTGATTAGAAGTGATAATATATGTAGTTGCATACTAAGCACAACTCCCAAGAGTAAAATTCAGACTCTTAGAATAAATACTTGTTAACTTAATATCTGTACTTACATATTTTTATTTATATATTCAATGTTCTCTAAATGATATCTTAGTTTTACTTAGTAATGCCTCAAACATATTTTCCGTACAGTTACATTTAAACTATAATTTAATCCCTACTTTCTATGCTGTAATTTACTTATTCAACTATTTTTGGACAGATATCTGGGTTCCAAATCTTTGCTATTATAGATAATGCTTTAACAAATATTTCCTTAGGCTCCATTTCCAAGAGTAAAAGAAAGTGGTCAAAATTTTGTGGCTCGATATATATTGCCAAATTACTTTACTTGTTATAATAATTTACACTGCACCAGAGCAACAGTGTACTAATTTAGTCACAGGCTTACCTTCTTTGAGTACAGTCAATTTTTCTAATTTAACAGGTGTAAATAGCATCTCATTATTGTTTCGAATTACACTGCTTTAGTTATTTGTGAGGCTGATTATTTTTCTTATGTTCTCTTTGTTATTTTCTGTTTGCTATCTGTTCATTTCCTTTATTCATTGGCATTTTAATTATATGCCTATGAAATTAGGGTCCTCTTTTTGTTCATTATTAATGTTAATCCTTGATATGTCAAACTTGATACCAGTATATCGTTTTCTATTTTATTTTCATTTCATGTTCTGTTGAATAGCTGTCTCACATTTTATATAATTGAATATGTCAATCTTTCCTTGTAAATTTTTCTCATTGCTTCGAATTGTAGAAGGTATTTAGACATCTAAGGAGTTTATATGGCATAGTGTAACGTGTAATTCCTTAATTCTTCTTGAGTTCATTTTGATTTGATGCAAAATATGTCTAAACAGAATTTTTTAAATCAATTTTTTTCTTAAAGCTTCTATCCAATTATCTGAAAACTATTAAATAAATCATTTGTATATTACTTTGAGATATCTTATTTTAATATATTTATAAACAATATAAAATCAGGTCAATTTTTAGAATAACACAACCTCTTTTCCTCTGAAATTATTAATATAATTTCTATAGTCCTCTATAGTCTAACATCTGCTACAGTTGATTCCCCCTGTTGCTGTAGTATTTTCTGGCTTTCAAAGTCTCACATGCTTATATTCAACTTAACGTAAAGAAGAAAATTATTGTGTTTTGAAACAAATTTTGTTGGAATTTATTGATATTTTCTGAGTATGTATGTTAACATATAGAAAAGTGACATCGTTTTATACATAACTCTTTTAGATATTCCATCACTCATTCAAGCTATCAGTAAATAAGAACATACAAGTTACTTCCCTTAAAACACCTTTTCATGTACTTACCTCTTCAAGGCTCATTGCATTGGCCACAATTATACAAATCACTAACAAATAATGTCCAGCTACAGGAAAGTGACCTGAAACTCTCAATAATCTTTTGAAACTTTTAGCAAATCCATCTATGCAATGCAGATAGAAACATTATGCTAATGTATCAGATAACTACCATCATTGATATTACCCAGTTAATCCCTCATATTTGTGTTCTATATTTCCCATGTATAATTATTTATAAATAATACAGCATGGCTTGCTAAAATAAGCATTTCAGATATTTCAGGAAATGATTCTTTAAAATAACAGTATTTTCTTCCTATTTTCCACTGGTCAAGTCTCTATGGTTTGTACAGGAAATAAGCAATATTAAGTATATCACTTCTCTTCTTTGGGAATAGTTATTCTTTACCATGTAAAGAGAGTTTCTTATAGTCTTAATGTGTATTCATTTTTATTGGCAGCAAGTGATAACTTTTATCTGATGTTTTTAGTACCTCTTATGATTATCATATTGATTTCCTTACATAAATAATTTGGTTTCTTCATCAATTTTCTTATGCTAGTAATAATCACTATTGATTACATGCTTATTTTACAGATATTTTGCATATATTATCTCATTTAATCACCACAATAAACCTGCTAATTAGAAATATTATTAGTGTCGGTAGGATCCAAGATGGCCATTTAGGAACAGCTCAGGATTGCAGCTCCCAGTGAAAGCGCAGAGGGTGAGTGGACGCCGCGTTTTTATTGCCCACAAACTAGGAAACTCGCGGGCAGAGGTGCTCCACAGTCGTCAGCGCGGCGGTTTCGGCCAGCGCCGCTGCTTTGCCCCGCGCGGCTGCTTTGTCGGCGCCCCGGAGCCGCGGTTCTCCGTACAAAATACACCGGTCCGGGGGCCCTTTAGGCTGGCGATTGGAGCCACGGGAAGTCGCCCAT
>NW_016107642.1:715845-730623 GCF_001604975.1 Cebus imitator
GTGTGTTCCTATGCAACAATTTTGCATGTTCTTCACATATACCCCAAAACCTAAAATGCAATAAAATAAATAAATGGGAAAAAAAAGAAATATTATTAGTGTCTTAGTCCATTTGTGTTGCTATAAAGGAATACTTATGGCTGGGCAATTTATAAATAAAAATGTTTCCATTGGATCATGGTTTTTCAGGCTGTAAAATAAGCAAAGTGCTGGCATCTGCATCTGGCAAGAGCCGCAAGCTGCTTCTACTCAGGGTAGAGCTGCTGTATAAAGATCACATAGCAGGAAGTAAGAGAGGGGAGAGAGGTACCAGGCTCTTTTTAAGAACCAGTTCTTGCAGGAACTAACAGAGCTAGAATTAAATTCATTTCTGCAAAGACCCAAGCCACACGTGCTCCCATGATGCAAACACCCCCAATTAGGCCCAAACTCCAACCTTGGGGTTCAAATTTCAACATGAGATTAGGAGGAATCAAATACATAAACCGTAGCAATTGTTTTTTTCCCAAAACTAGGTGGCTTACAGCAAGAGAAACTCCTTTTCTTAGAGTTCTGGAGGCTAGAAGTTTAAAATCAAAGTGTTGGCAGGAATACACTTTCTCTGAAAGTGTATTGTCTCCAAGAGACAATCTGTCCTTGACTTAGCTTCTGGTAATGCAAACACTCATTACTGTTTCTTGGCTTATAAATGTACCACTTCAGTCTCTGCCTTTGTATTCACATGGGTTTTTCCATCTTATCTGTCTCTGTCTTCTCCTTTTCTGTCTTTTATAGGGACACTGTGATTGGATATAAGGCTCATCCTAAATTCAGGATTGTCTCATGTAGAGATCATTAACTTCATCACATCTGCAAAGTATCTATTTCCAGATAATGTCACGTTCAAAGATATTGGGAATTAGGACTTGAACATATCTTTTGGAAGTCACTTCAATCAAATATAGTCTACCCCCTTATCCTCTAAAATTTATGTTTATTGCAAATGCAAAATATGTTCACTCAATTCCAACATCCTCAAAATTCTCAACTCATCTACAGCATCCACTCTAAGTTGAAACTTATCTAAATACAATCTCAGTTAATAGCTGAGCTGATATTTTAATAAGTCTAAATATCACATTCTAAATCACCAAAATGTCACCCTCTACATCATCTATATCAGGTATAGGTGGGAGTATGAATTTGACCATTGAAAATTTCTCACCACCTGTGGATTTGTGAATCTTGAAAATAAGTTGTTTACTTTCAGAACACAATGATCGAACAGATATAAGCATATCTCCATTACAAAAGGAAAAGTTATAAAAAAAATAGAGAAGTCACTAGTCACAGGAAAAATTGAAATCTAACAAGGTAAATTCCACCAAGTTTCAAGGCCTGAAAATAATCCTCTGTGCCTCAACTCTCTACCATCTGGGCCTGTTATGACTCTGTTCTCTGAACCAGTGGTGGGTACACTTTGACCCCTGCTTCTGGGCCCACAGAGAGGGCTCAGTCGGCCTTTGCCTTGTCCTTTAACTTGTCTCTTTGTCTCTGTCTCTGCATCTGTGGCTCTGCCCTTAGTCATTTTTCCTTTTTCTTGAAGAGTAGCTATGTCAGCCCATTTCCTTCTTGAGAAAGTTTAGATGTCCTGCTGCCCTCTTTCACTTAGTTCTTTCTCTTTCTCTCCTTTATTTCAATTTGGCGAAGTTTTTGCTAATACAACCTTCTGAAAAACCTCATTATTCTCCCATGGATGTGAAGTGGATATACCCTATTGGATGAGATGATTCTTCATAGATCCTTTCTGGGTAACTCCATCACTCTTCCTGGCTTCTGCTGAGAGTATTGATTGGGTCCATGCGTCATATACATAATTTCTTAAGCAAAGCTATTTCAGCTACACTCTAGGCCTTCTTTCCAACACATGCTTCTTGAACAGGGAATTTAAAATCAATGTTCCTGTGGGGATTTGAGGGCTAGAAATTCCTATTCTGCCATTTTGCCAACATCCTTTAATATCAGCAACTTTCACAATCTGGATAGCCTATGAGCTTCCCAAAACATCAAGTTCTGGCTTATTTTTGCTTAACACTTTTTTCCTCAATTTATTTCTTTTTTCCTCACAATTCACTAGAAACAGCAAGAAGAAAGCAGGTTATTGTTGAAATACTTGTAAATCTCTTGAGCTAAATATCCAGGTTCATCACTTATAAGCACTGCTTTCCACCCAACAATAGAACACAATTCAATCATGTTTGTATCACTTTATAACAAGGATCACCTTTCCTACATTTTCCAATAATGTATTTCTCATTTCCTTCTGAGTCCTCACCAGAAGCACTCTTAACATTCATACTAACATTTGGTTCGCAATGACATATATTTTTAAGATCAGAGAAGCTTTCTCTATACTTCTCTTCATTTCTTTCTGATCCCTCATTTGAATGTTCTTTAATGTCCGTATTTGTACCAAAAATCTCTTCAAGGTAATCTAGGCATATTGTATTATGTGTCTCAAAGTTCCTCTAGCCTCTACCCATTATCCAATGTCAAAGCCACTTTCACGTTTTTAGGTATTTGTTACAGCACCACATAACATCCAACAACCAAAATCTGTATGTTTCCTAGGGTTGCTCTAACAAATTTCTACAAACTAGGTGGCTTAGAACAACATAAATATATTTTATCAGGGATCTGGAGGTTAGAAGTTTGAAATCAAAGTGTTGGCACAGCTATGCTTGTTTCAAAGGCTCTAGGAAACAATTTATTTCTTGAATTTTCATTTCAGCTTCTGGTGGATGCTGACAATCCCTGATGTTCCTCAATTTATCAATGAATTATTCCAATCTCTGCCTTTGTCTTTACATGACCTTTCTTTACTTGTGTCTCTATGTTTTCTTCTTTGCTATCTCACATAGGAACACTGCTGGACATAGGGCGCACCCTAACTCTAGCATGATTTCATCCTAAAAGCCTTAATTTCATCTGCAAATAACCTGTTTGCAAGTAAAATAACATTTATACGTACCAGAAAAGTGGAGCGTTCTTATAACAAATCCTAAAAATGTGGAAGAAGCTTTGGAACTTGTTAATGGAGAGAGGCTGGAAGAATTTGGAGGAAAAAGCTAGAAAAAGCCTGTATTTCCTTGAATGGAGCTATTAAGGGTGATTCCATTGAGGGCTCAGAAGAAGAGGAAAGCTATAGAGGAAGCTTAAATCTTCTTAGAAATCATTTACATAGTTATTAACAAAATGTTGGTAAAAATATGGACAATAAAAGCCATTCTTATGAGATCTTAGATGAAAATGAGGAATATTTTATTGAAAAATGGGAAAAGGTCATCCTTGTTACAAGGTGGCATAAGAAGTTGGATGAATTGTGTTTATGCCCTAACATTTTGTGAAAGGCAGAACTTAAGATTGCTGAGCTAGAATATATGGCAGAAGAAATCCCTAAGCAGCAAAGTGCTCAGGGTGCTATGTGGCTTCTCTTAATTGCTTACAGTAAAATGCAAGAAAAGGGAAATGATTTAGAGATGAAATTTATAATCAAGAGAGAAGCAGAACATAAAGATTTGGAAAATTCTCAGCCTGGCAATGAAAGAATAAAAAAGTATGTTTAGGAGAGAAAACCAAGGGTATGGACAATCAACCATTTGATAAGGAGATTAGTACAGATAGAAGGAAGCCTGGAGTCATTCATCAATACAGTGCGAGAATGACCTCAAAGGCTTTTTAGAGATTTTCAGTACTGTCACATTCATTACAGCCCTAGAGTGCTGGGGCCTTAGGGGCAGAAGGTGTTTCTCCTGTCTATGGCTGCCTTGGGTCTCTTCTCCTCACATTATGATGCAGTGCTCCTTGGCTACCCCAGCTTTGGCTCAATTTGATTCGTATATGGCTCCGGCTGCAACTCTCTAGGTATTATAGCAGTAAACACGGGCATCATCTATATGGTGCTAATTCTACAGAAGCACAGAGTACACAAGCTGTAGAAGCATGGCTTCCTCCACATGGATTTCAAAGTATTGGAAGCCAGGCAGAGATCTGCTATAGGGGAGGAGCCACTGCAGAGAACACCCACTGGAACAATAGTTAATGTAGCCATGGGGGCAGGGCTGGCTCCGAGACCCCATACTTGTAGAGCCACCAGCTTGCAATGCCTGCCTGAGAAATTTTCATGCGTGTGACTTCAATATGTGAGTGCTAAAGCATGGGGTGAACTCAGCAAAGCCATGGGGACAGGGCTGGCAAAAGCCTTGAGGACCCAACCCTTATACCAAGGTATCTAGAAGGTTAGGCATAAAGTCAAAACATTCTTGACACTTAAGATATAATGTACTACAATGAAACCAAAAATTAATTAGAGGGGACTAATTAAATGAAAGAGTTTCTGTACAGCAAAAAAAAACTGTAAACAGACTAAACAGACAATCTACAGAATGGGAGAAAATATTTGCAAATTAGCTATTCAACCAAGGTCTAATATCCAGACTATATAAGGAAAGTAAACAAATTTATGAGAAAAAAACAAACAACCTCATTAAAAGGAGGGCAAAAGACATAAAAGACACTTTTGAAGGGAAGACATACACATAGCCAACAAGCACATGAAAAAAAAATGTTTAATATTACTAATCAGTAGAGAAATGCAAATCAAAACTACAATGAGATACCATCTCACAACAGTCAGAATAGCTATTATCAAAACGTCAAAAATAACAGATGCTTGGGAATTTACAGAGAAAAGGGAATACTTACACACTGCTGGGGCGGATGTAGATAAGTTCAGCCATTGTGGAAAACGTTGTGGTAATTCCTCAAAAAACTTAAAGCAGAATTATCATTCAACCCAGCAATATAATATTGGGTATATAGCCAAAGGAATATAAATCTTTTTACTATAAAGACATATGCACATGTATGTTCATTGCAGCATTATTCACAATAACAACAGCATGGAATCAACTTAAATGCCCATCAATGGTAGACTGAATTAAAAAAATATATGGTACATATACATCACAGAATACTATATAGCCATAAAAAATAATAAGATCATGTCCCTTGTGGCAACATGGATGGAACTGGAGACTATTTATCCTAAGCAAACTAACAATGGAACAGAAAATCATATACACACGTTCTCACTTATAAGTGGAAGCTTAACAATGAGGATACATGGACACAAAAGAGAGGAACAACAGACACAAGGAGGGTGGATGGTGGAAGGTGAGAGAGGACTAAAAAAACAACTAAACTCTACCTATCATGTATTATGTGTATGGCCTGGGTGATAAAATACTCTGTACACCAAAATCCTATGACATGCAGTTTACCTGTATAACAAACCTGCACACGTGCGCCTGAACCTAAAATAAAAACTTAACAAAAAGGATTTAATGTTTGCCCTGTTGAGTTTTGGACTTACTTGGTACCTGTTTCTCTTTTCTTTTCTCCTATTTCTTCTTTTTGGAAGAGAAATGTCTGTCTTGTGCCTGTCCCATCATTGTATTCTTGGAACTATGTAATTTGTTTGCTTTCACAGGCAAAATGCTGTAGGGAAATTTTCCTCAGGATGAAGCATGTCTTGAGTTTCACCCATATTTGATATTTAGATGTGACTCTGAACTTTAGATTTTAAGTTAATGCTGGAATGAATTAAGACATTTGGGATGATTGAAATTAAACTAATGTATTTTGCAGGTAAGAAGGACATACATTTTTAGGGCTGGGGCAAAATTCTGTGGTTTGAATATGTCCCTCAGAAGGCATGTGTTTGAAACATGATCCCTACTGTAGAGGTGTTGGGAGGTGAGATCATTTGGTAAATGATTTGGTCACAAGGCCCCTACTCTCATGAATTGATTAATGCCATTATAAAAAGGGCTTGCAGCAGTGAATTTGCTCTCTTCTGCTCCTCTGCCATGTGACATTAATTTCCTCTTGCCCTCCCACCTTCTGCCATGGAAGGACACAGTAGGAAGACCATCTACAAATACTGGCAGCTTGATCTTGAAATTCCCAGCCTCCACAACTGTGAGTATATAGATTTATCTTCTTTGTAAATTACCCACTCTGGCATTTTAAAACAGCACAAAGCAGAGTAAGGTATTTTGAGGTATTTAACATCCTTTTTTTTTTTTTTTTTTNAGACAGAATCTTACTCTGTCACACAAGCTGGAGCGCAGTGGTGCAATCTCAGCTCATTGCAACCTCCGCTTCCCAGGTTCAAGCGATTCTTCTGCCTCAGCCTCCTGAGTAGCTGGGGTTACAGATGCATGCCACCACGCCCAGCTAACTTTTGTATTTTTAGTAGAGATGGGGTTTCACCATGTTGTTCAGGCTGGTCTCAAACTCCTGCCCTCGCGATCCGCCCCCCTCAGTCTCTCAAAGTGCTGATATTACAGTTGTGAGCTACCACGATGGGCCTAACATTCTATTTTTATAGTTATTTTTGTTTTTTGTTTTGTTTTGTTTTTAATTTTTATGCAAACATAGGAGGTGTATGTATTTATAGAATACATGAGATATTTTGATACAGACATACAATGTGTAATAATCTCATCAATGTAAATGGGGTATCCATCACCTCAATAATTTATTTTTTATGTTATAAACATTCCAATTATATCATGTTATTTTTTTATTGCCTTTAGGTTTTGGGGTACATGTGAGGAACATGTAAGATTGTTGCACAGGTACACACATGGCAGTGTGATTTGCTGCCTTCCTCCCCATCACCTATATCTGGCATTTCTCCCATGTTATCCCTCCCAACTCCCTGCCCACCGCTGTCCCTCCCCTGTTTCCCCCCGCAGACCCCAGTGTGTGATACTCCCCTCCCTATGTCCATGTGTTCTCATTGTTCAACACCTGCCTATGAGTGAGAACATGCAGTGTTTGATTTTCTGTTGTTATTTTTAAATGAACAATAAATTATTATTGACTGTAGTCATTCTGTTGTACTATCACATGCTAGATTTTATATATTCTAACTATATTTTTTATCCATTAACCTTCCCCAAATTCCCTCCTATACTATCTATCCCAGCTTCTAGTAAACAGCATTCTATTCTCTATTTCCAATTTTTATCTCCCACAAATAAGTGAGGACATGCAAAGTTTGTCTTTATGTGCCTGGCTTATTTCACTTAACATGGTGACCTCCAACTCCATCCATGTTGCAAATGACAGGATGTCATATTTTATGGCTAAATAGTATTCCATTGTGCATATGTACAACATTTTTCTTATCCATTCATCTGCTGATGGACGCTTAGGTTGCTTCCAAACCTTAGCTATTATGAATAGGGTTGCAATAAACATGGAAGGGTAGTTATCTATAAATTCACTGATTTCCTTTCTTTTGCATATATATCTAGCAGTAGAATTGCTAAATCATATGGTAATTCTATTTTTATAATTTGAGACACTTCCATATGTTTGTTTATACTGGGTTTACAAATTTACATTCCTACCAACAGTGCATGAGGGTTCCCCTTTCTGTACATCGTTTGTAGTATTGTTTACTGCCTGTCTTTTGGTTAAAAGCCATTTTAACTGGCGTGAGGTGATATCTCATTGTAGTTTTCATTTGCATTTCTCTGCTGATCAATGATTTTGAGCACCTTTTAAAACATCTGTTGGCCGTTTTTACATCTTCTTTAGAGGAATGTCAGTTCAAATCTTTAATCCATTTCTAAGTCAGGTTATTAGATGTTTTTCTATAGAGTGGTTTGTGCTCCTTATATATTCTGGTTATTAATCCCTAGGCAGACTGATAGTTTACAAATATCTTCTCCCACTCTGTGGGTTTTCTCTTCACTTTGATGATTGTTTTCTTTGTTATGCAGAAGCTTTTTAACTTGATGTAATCTCATTTGCCCATTTTGTCTCTTGCTGGCTGTGTTTTTGTGGTATTACTCAAGAAATCTTCCCAGACCAATGTCCTGGAGAATATCCTGAAGGTTTTCTTTTAGTATTTTGAGAGTCTGATGTTTCAGATTGAAGTTTTTAATCAATTTTGATTTTATTTTTGTATATGATGGAGATAGTGATCTGGTCTTATTTTTCTGCATATGGATACCCAGCTTTTCCAGTTTCATTTATTAAAGAGAAGGTAATTTTTCCAGTGAATGTTCCTGACACATTTGTTGAAAATGAATTCATTGTAGATGTATGCATTTATTTCTAGTTTCTCTATTTTTTTCCACTGGTCTATGTGTCTGTCTGTATGTCAGTCTTATGTTATTTTGGTAACTGTACCTCTGTAGTAAAATTGGAAGTCTAGTAATGTGAATCTTATGGTTTTATTATTTTCACTCAGATGGCTTTAGCTATCGTTGGTCTTTTGTGATTCCATAGTAATTTTAAGATTATTTTCTCTATATTTGTGAAGAATGTCATTGGTATTTGACATGGGTTGCACTGAATCTGTAGAAAAATTCGGGTAGTATATAGACATTTTAACAATATTAATTATTCCAATTCATGAACATGGAATATCTTTCCATTTTTTGTGGTCTCTTCAATTTATTTCATCAATGTTTTGTAATTTTTATTGAAGAGATTTTTCTGTTCTTTGGTTTATTCCTAGGATTTTTATTTTATTTTAAATAGGAATTGTAAATGAAATACTTCTTGACTTCTATTTCAGAATGTTTGTTGTTAGCATATAGAAATGCTACTGATTATTGTATGTTGATTTCATATTGCAACTTCAGTGAATTTGTTTATCAATTCTTACAGTGTTTTGATGATGCCTTTAAGTTTTACCAAATACAAAATTATACCATCTGCAAACAAAGATAATTAGAATTCTTCCTTTAAAATTTGAATGCTCTTTATTGCTTTCTATTGTTGGTTTTCCCTTGCTACAAATTATAGAACCATGCTGAATTACATTGTTGAAAGTGGGCATAATTGTCATGTTCCAGATCATAAAGGCTTTTAGTGTTTCTTTTTCAATATGATACTAGCTGTAGGTATATCCTACATGAGTTTTATTGTGTTGATTTATGATACCTGTATACCCAGATTTTTTGAAGGTTATTATCAGGAAGTGATGTCGAATTTCATCATAGACTTTTTCAGCATTTATTTAAATGATCATATGGTTTTTGTTCTTCATTCTGTTGATATGATGTATTACATTAATTTGCATAAGCTGAGCCATTTTGGATCCTTGAAACAAATCTCACATAGTCATGATGGATGATCTTTTTAATGGGTTGCTCAATTTGGTTTGCTAATATTTTGCTGAGGATTTTTGCATCAATATTCATCAGAGATATTAACCTATAGTTAACATGTGTCTTTATTTTGTTTTGCTATCGCAGTAATCCTGGCCTCATGGAATAAGATAGTAACATACTCCTTTACTATTTGGAATAGTTTGAACACAACTGGTATTAGTTCCTCCTTATATGTTTGGTAAAATACAGCAGTGAAGCCATTGGGTCTTGAGTTTTCTTTGGTGGGATAATTTTTTTTATGGCTTTGATCACATTACTTCTTACTAGTCTTTCCAAATTTTGATTTCTTCATTGTTCAATCTTGATAGGTTGGATATATCTATAATTTATTCATTTCTTTTTTGTTTTCCAATTTATTGGCATATAGTTACTCATATTAGTCTACAGCAAACCATTGTGTTTGTGTGGCATCAGCTGTAATATCACCTTTTTCATCACAGATTTTTTTTTTCTGGGTTTAGCGATACATGTGCAGGCTTGTTACATATGTAAACTGTATGTCACAAGGGTTTGAAATACAGACTATGTCATCACACAGGGAATAACCATAGTACATGATAAGTCATTTTTTGATCCTCTCTCTCTTCCCATCCTCCACCCTCAAGTAGGCCCTGGTGTCTGTTTCTTTTTGTGTCAACATGTTCTCTTTTATCAGCTTCCACTTATGAGTGAAAACGTGTGTTATTTGGTTTTCTGTTCCTGCTTTGGTCTGCTTAGGATAATGACCTCCAGCTACAACCATGTTGCTGCAAAGAACATTATCTCATTCATTTTTATGGGTGCGTAGTATTCCATGATGTATATGTATCACATTTTTTTATCCAGTCTACAGGATGTACATTCTGTTATTTTTGAATGGAGAATTCTATAGATGCCTATGAGGTCCATTTGTTCAAGTGTAAACTTCAGGTCTTGAATATCATAGTTGATGTTCTGCCTCGATGACAGTTCTAGTACTGTCAGTTGCGTGTTTAAATATCACACTATTATTATGTGAAAATCTAAGACTCTTCATAGATCTCTAAGAACTTGCTTTATAAATGTAAATGCTTCTTATTGAGCATATACATATTTAGGATAGTTAAGTCTTCTAGTTAAATTGAACCCTTTACCAATATGTAATGCCCTCGTCTTTTTTGATCTTTACTGATTTAAAGTCTATTCTGTCTGAAATTATGATAGTAACCCAGCCTTTTTTCTTGGTAGATTTTCTACATTCCTTTGAGATTATGGGTGTCATTGCATGTAAAATGGATCTCCTGAAGTCAGCATACCAATATTGGGTCTTTCTTTGCCACTATGTACCTATTAATTGGGGCATTTAGCCTATTTTCATTCAAGGTTAATATGGATATGTGCAAATTTGATCCTGTCATCGTATTTTTAGACGATTATTTTACAGGCTTGTTTGTGCTGTCGCTTTGCTTATTTAAGTACATAAATAATTGTGTCAATTATTTATGTACTTAAGGGTGTTTTTGTGATGGCTAGTACCCATCTTTCCTTTCCATGTTAAGTACTTCTTTCAGGACAGCCTGTGTGCCTAGACTAGAGGTAACAAATTTCCTCACGCTTTGCTTTTTTCCTCACATATAAAGCTTAATTTGGCTCGTTATAAAATTCTTGATTGAAAATTCTTTTCTTTAAGTATTCTGAATCTAGGCCCCCAGTGTCTTCTGGTTTATAGGGTATCTAGTAAAAGATCTGCTTTTAGCCTGATGGAGTTTCCACTTTAGGTGATCTTTCCCTTCTCTATAGGTGCTTTTAACATTTTTTTCTTTCATATCAACCTTGGAGAATCTGATGATTACGTGTCTTGGGAATAGTCTTCTAGTGTAGTATTTTACATGAGTTCCTTACATTTCCTGAATTTATATGCTAGCCTCTCTAGTGAGGTTGGGAAAGTTTTTATAGACAAGATCCTGAAATATGTGTTCCAAGTAGCTTGCTTTCCCTCAACTCTTTCAATGACACCAATGAGTCATGGATTTGGTTTCTTTGAAGAGCAGGAATTTGAGGGCTCACAGAGAGACAGAGCACCTCTCCTTATGGTGAATCTAGCATGCTGGATGTGCAGGTGAATCCAGCAGGCTCTTTGTTCTTTCCCCTGATAGAGGGCAGCAGGGGAGGAACCACTAACATGGCAGTGAGATGGGGCTTCTCTGGGATATCCTTCCCAATGAAACACAGAGACACTGCCATGGGGTATGCTTAGCTGAAGATCCTAAGCTGGACACCCTTCTTGGTGGAGAATGAGGGTTGAGGCTCACGAAGAAGAGAGACTGTTTTCTCTCCATATGGTGGCCACAGTGTGCTGCAGGTGCAGGCGTAGCAACCAAGCCCTTTATTCCTTCCTCAGCCCAATGATGGTTAGGGCATCACAACTGAAACTGCAATAATGGAGGAGCTGTGGGGTTTTTTATGGGATGTGTTCTTCAGAGAACTGTTCAGGCAGGAGCAGGGTAGTTGTGAGACAGCCACCTGGGGAGGAGTCCAGAGAGAAACTCCAGCTGGCTTGCGCACTGGGAGGAGGAGTGTGCACTGGAGTGGACCCAAAGAATTTTGTGCTGTTTGTGGTAGGGAGGAGTCTGGACCCTCCTCTTATTGGGTGGTATCTGGGATTCAATCTGTGAAGTGGTAAGCCTATACTAGAAGGACTCTCACTCTGCTGAGACCCTCTTCCCCATTTTCTTCCTTTTCCCCTATAAATTCAATTATTCTCACCCTTCAAACTGTATTCAAGACTAATCTTTCATGGCTGTGTGACAAGGACCCTTTCTATACCTGAACTGAAGAAAAGTACTACAACATTTTGACATTCAACATGGGGGCTTGAGAAGGGGAGTGAGATGCAAACCAAGAAAGCTTTTTTTCCTCTTGTTTCTAAGCCATTTCATTTTTTGGACTTTGGAGGGTAGGAGAAACCATGCTGACACCCCCCTCACTCCTGGGGCCAGGGGCCTTTCCATGACCTTTTCCTTCCTTTTTTGGAATGGACTGATGAGCAGCAGCAACCTGCCTCCCTCCCCTCCCTGACAGGGCTGAGACACATGGCCCAAGGCACCCTGGGGGGATGGCTGGTGTTTTCTGCCACATGCCCATGGGGTATCCTTCTCCCCAGCCCAGGGAAGACAGTTCCATTCCACAGCAATTAAGTTTCTCTTCCTGCTGGAGTATCCACTTTCAAAAGAATAAGAGGTTTTCCCTAGACATTTTTAAACTGTTTTATTTCCTTCTTTTTCTATATCCTGTCAGCAGTTAACTTTTAAACAAGTTTTTTTTTTTTTTCCTTTTGGAAGATGTTTTTCTAGGCTAGGAATGATAAGGGTCACTCTTTATATTCTCTGTAAAGCTTTAATTGTGAAAAAGCATGTGTGAGGCTGGTCTTAAACTGTAGCCAATCTGGTGTGCTTTGCATGTCTGTATGGTTCATAGCAAACTTTCCTGAAAGCCTCCATCCTGTTTTACATACTGGGGGCATGGCCTGTAACTCCATGGCAAGGCTTTATTTAGCAATCCTGACCTAGAGAATGAGTCTGTTTCTGGTTTCATATCTGCATGTTTTCCTAGCTCTGTATTTTAAAGGGACCCACCTAGCAACGGGGTTTTCCTCTGCCTGTCTGTATAACTATCTATGTGTTGTGAATGATATCTGTAAAAAAAAAAGAGCTCTAATTAATTTGGCCTAGAGAAAGATAAGCACTTTAATCAAATATTTTTAAAGGGGAGATAAAAGTACCTTTCAGTTCATGTGACTTTAATCTTTGAGTAATAAAAAAAGCCTTAAAGATTATTGGTAAAAAGTAGGTGTTGTCAAAATGTAAATAGGTGGACTAAACTATGCAGGTCAGATGCAAGATTTGCCAAGTATTTTAAGGTTATAAACTACCTTCGGGGTTTTGAGAACTATTTGACTTACTGGCTTCACAATGGGTAAGGGATGGGGACATATGGAACTAACTGTGTCCTTAATTATACCGTGAGTCAAACTTTGGCTACACCTAGCACACAATTAAAACAAATTATCAGGTTGTACATTAAAGTTTACAATTTCTAGTAATTACCATTATAACATGTAATTGAGACTACTGAAAACAGATTTACATACAAGGTATGTAAGAACAGTAAAATGTGCATGTTTTCTTTTTTTAGTAAAGGATTATAAGAAGGCATGGAAATGTAAATTTTTGCTTAGGGTTAAAAGATTGTTTTAAATTACATAAGTGAAAGCTAAAAGTTCAAACAAGTGAAAGGTTTCTAAAAATTAATCTCACAGAAGAGATTGTGTGAACATATTGACTCAATTCAAAAAAAGTTATATGTTTTTTTCTGTGAATTGGACATTAAAATAAAAGCACAATAAGGTATTCTTAAGGTGCTAATCTGCTCTTTGGCAAAATTTGTAGAAGGTTATAAAACATTCTTGCTTCTTTAAAATGTTTGAGTCATCATTTTTGCAAAATAAATAACATGGCAATCTGGAATTCTATTACACAATATCAAGTGTTTCCGACTTTAAACATATTTAGCAGCTTTTCCCAAATAAAACTTCAGTTTCAATATTGTCTTTCCTGATGCCTGGCCTTTTAGATGGTTCAGGGAGCCCCTGAAACATCCAGAAGAGAGCTAAACAGAATTATTAGACAAATTTAGTTGCATGAAATTGCCACAATGATCTTCAATCTTCTTTGTAAATAATGCTAATACAGGTTCTAAAATTGTATGGGCTTTCTAAAATTCTAATGTTGGAGTATATGCTAACAATGATAATTAAGGTTGTTATATTTAGTTATTGTAAACCACAGAGATAAACAATTGTGTTTCTAACCATAACTGCCCTGGACATTTGATATTCACAGGCAATTGTCTTGATTTAATCCTTTTCAAATGATGATTTATAATAAGCCATCTCTGACTCTGACAGGTACTCTCAAATATAGGTTTCTGATAACTTTGGAGACTGTAACATCAAAATATAGAAAAATGTACAGAACTCATGAAGAGTTGAAATGTTCACCAATATCAAGCAAAACAAGAACTAAATGAGCTAAAGTCAGAAAGCTGAAACAAGCTTTTTGACTTTTGCTTGGAATATTGCTGATCCTCATTTTGATTTTTGGAGTCAAGGAAACTTATTTTGAATTAGTTACAGCCTTTAATAATTGAGTAAGTTGTACCCTGTGAAGAAAATTTGAAGCATGTTTGTTTCTCTCTGCTTGGTTCCTCTAGAATTTGAAAAATATCTGTGAGTATTCTTAACCTATGGCAGGAGAGTTGACTGCATCTTTTGCAACAGGACACAATTGGAAAAACTGGTTATTTTATCAAGGCTTTGACTGGTAGGGTATGCTTCCCTTTAAGGAGACAATCTTGACTTGAAGAACAAATAAAATTGCTGTGGGAATAGAAGTCTCGTGCCCTTGCCTATGCAGTCCCTGTACAGGGTTCCTGACCTGTGGTAAGTAAAGACTGTCACTTTCTTTCTTTTTCTTTTTTTTTCTTTTTTTTTTTCCCGAGACGGAGTTTCGCTCTTGTTACC
>NW_016107642.1:730704-736029 GCF_001604975.1 Cebus imitator
CACCGCAACCTCCGCCTCCTGAGTTCAGGCAATTCTCCTGCGTCGCTGGGATTACAGGCAAGCGCCACCATGCCCTGCTAATTTTTTGTAGTTTTAGTAGAGACGGGGTTTCACCATGTTGACCAGGATGGTCTCGATCTCTTGACCTGGTGATCCACCCGCCTGGAGCTTCAAGTTTATTATGGGACCTTAAGAGGAAAGAATCACCCAACTCATAGGTATTTGAGGATACAAATCCATGGCTGGGCTCAGCTTTACAAGGTCTTATCTGAGATACCTGTGGAACAGAGTTCCATCAAAGCCAATCTAAAAGGCGTATGTAGAAATAGTCATTCTTGCTGTACTTTATGCAAATAATAAGGCCAAGCATAAAACTAAAGTGTATTTTGAAAAACACTCAGTCCTATCATTTCTTTAACAAAAATGAGGACTACAGAGAAATTATGTTTCAAAAGTTATCATGTATTTGTCCTTAAATTCTAAACTCATTAGCTGTTTTTAAGTTTTTGCCTACATTTTTAAACTAACCCTGTTTGTTCCTGTTAACCAACCAGCAATCTCTGGCTGCAGCTCAGAAAGAACAAAAGGGATGTGTAAAATCAAAATCTGGATCAATATTCTAGTTCTCAGCAATTATCCTACAAATTCTGCCAGGTGATGGGAAAAAATTAGGATGGCCAATACTTGGAGGTTTCCTTTATGAGAAAATAAAGCCAAGGGAGCTAACAAAAGCCAAGCACCATGCACCCAAATCTTAGCAAGCATTACTATAGCCACCAGTTATCTGAGTGTGTCACAAAACATTATTTTCATTCCCTTGATGGAGGAGGACCCAATTCCACAGCTTCACCTTAGCAATTAGCTTACGATAAAGAGTCCAGGCAAATCCTCCCCAACCCCGAGACACATTACTATTCCAAGCTCAATTTCAAGCTTTGGGTCAAAGCCCTAGGATGTAAAAGTGGATCCGAGGCATCCAGGGGCAGATGATAATGGAAGTTAAAATACACCATGCAGGTGAGTATGGCCGATTCCTGCTGATCAAGCCAATCTTCCCATTTCACGGATAAAGGTCATGTTAGTATCAATAGCATAAATGAGGTCTAGGAAATTCAAGGCTACTGATAGCAGGGGAGGTAGGACATAAGTGGGTAGAGCTGATAATTTCCACCCCTTAGGCTCTCCTGCTTCATGGGTGCAAGCTGCTTTGGCACCCATGGTGGTGCCTTCCAAGGTCACCGGGACTCAGAAATGCAAGGATAGAAGACAGAAAGAGGACACTCTTCCTATCTCCCTCATGTACCCTGGTATCTGCTAGGAAGAGATGGGAACCAGGGATGACTGCTCTCTCTTTTTAGATGGTCAGCCATTCATCATCAGTCTGTATTCCTTTCAAATGCATCCTGAACCCCTGGGAATCCTTTGAAAAAATGCCTTCTTTGTCCCTTTCCCCTCCTCTGTTCTCTCTTCACAGATAGATAATTGTGCCTCTGTACTATAGAACGCTCCCCTTAGATGCATCCCCCAAACTGTAAAGAGTTAATTTCCCAAATCTTAAACTGGTTGGCTTATTATTTGGCTCAGGGGAAGGGAACCCAGAAACCGAACATACTAGCAAAAGAGTAATTTTTTTTAACCAGTCAGACTTTTGGCCTCCTTCTCCCTGTGCAAACTGGTAAAAGGCCTTGGGATTTTTTAGTTGTCCTTATTCCTCCTCTTGTTTTATTTTGACACATGTTTTTTAACAATGTGGTTTGTCTGTCTGTTTTTGTCTTCAGGGCATCAAACTCCAAACTGTCATGCAACCAGAGCCTAGGACGATGGTCTCGTCTACTGAGAACCTTTAGATAGGCTGCCGAGGGAGATCCGACTGCCATTTTTCCAAAACAGCACCTCCTATCAGCAGGAAGCAGGTAAGATTAGTCTTTATTCTTATCCTTATTCTAAGAGCAGTTAGATGTACTTCTTTAGAAGGGGCAATGAGACAGCCAGATGGGAAGGAATCCCCAGAGAAACACCAACTAGCCTGTGCACTGGCAGGAGTGCACACTGGGCTGGAGCCACAGAGGTTCATATTGTTTGCAGTGGGGAGGAGCCTGGCACATCCTCTTCCTAGGTGGAATCTGAGAGGTGGGAAGCCCACTGGCAGGAAATGCATTGTCTCACTTTGCTAAAGTTTCTGTTTCCTTTTTTTTTCCAGCAAATACAACCCAATCCTACTCACCCTTCAAATTGTCTGTGAGTCTAATTTCCCGTGGCCATGTGACAAGAACTCCAACTTTAGCTGAACTAGGGAAAAGTCTTGCAACAGTTGCTCTGGAATCTCAGGTCGGGAGTCCCTGCTTAGTGAGGAGAAGTGGGAATGGAGACAATTACGGAAAACATTCTAGCCACTTTTCCATGGGGTGTTTGCACTGTGCTGGGAATCTGCACTAGTATCAAATCGTCATGAACCCTCCAGATCCTGAGTGTAACTGTGGCAAGGGCTGTGGGGCAGCAAACATGGTGGCCTGCCTCTTCCTCTGAGAGTGCTGTCCTGGGGAGTGCACAGCTATTACCAGCCTGAGAGCCCAGATATGGCTGGTGTGGCCACACTGGGATCCCAGGCCAATAAGCCTTATCCTACAAGGTGCAGTGGAGGTAAAACCTGCAATTCACTGATGCTCAGCCTCTTGAATTTGACTACGTACCTAGGGGCATGCATGGTAGCCTGACCTTTCCCATTGCCAGAGCTACAGCAGCTGATGTCAGGATGCCCAGAGATCCAAGGCTCTTGGAATTCCATATGTGTCTGGACAGCAGCTTTGATCATACTCCATACAACTGTCCGTGTCATTCTGGAGGCCCTGTTGGGGAGGCTCATGGGGAATCTCCTGAACCCAGGTTTCAAAACTCTGTGGCAGAAGTGTGGGTCTTTTGGGACTCTCACTCATTCACCATTCCCCCTGTCTCTGTTCCATTCCCAGGTGGCACACTGGCATCCTATCTCACTCCTCTTTATTCTCCATGGGTTGAGTTGTTTCCTTGATAAATATTGATGCATCCACCTGGATATTGCAGATGAAGAGTTAGTATTTACTTGCCATTCTTTTTTCTCTCCATGAGAAGGGCACACACTATCTGCTTCTAGTCAGCCATTTGGCCCTCTTCATCTCTGATTTTATTTATTTGTGTCTTCTCCCTTTTTGTCTTCATTAGTATGGCTAAAGGTTTGTCAATTTTGTTAAACTTTTCAAAAACCAACTTTTTGTTTTGTTAAACTTTTGTATTGTATTCGTTATTTCAAATATATTATTTCTGCTCTGATTTTTATTATTTCTATTGTTATAATTCTGTGTTTGGCTTGTTCTTGATTTTCTAGTTCCTTAAGATGCATCATAGGTTATTTTATTTGAAGTTTTTATTTTTATGTAGGTACTTGTAGCTATAAACTTCCCTCTTAGTACTGCCTCCACTGCATTTTATAGGTATTGGTATGTTGTATTTCCATCATCATTTGTTTCAAGAAATTTTTCTATTTCCTTGATTTCTTCATTGAACCATTGGTCATTCAGGAGCATATTTTTATATTTCCATATGTTTGTGTAGTTTCCAAAAGCCCTCTTGTTGTTGATTTTTAGTTTTATTCCACTGTATAAGAGAAGATGATTGATATAATTTCATTTTTTTAATGTTTTAAGACTTTTTTGTGATATAACATATGGTCTTTCTTTGAAAATGATCCATGTGCTAAAGACAAGAATGTGTACTTAACAGCCATTGGATGCAATGTTCTGTAAATATCTATTAGATCTATAATGCAGATTAAGTCTGATGTTTCTTTGTTGACTTTCACTCTGGAAGATCTGTCCAATGCTGAAAGTGGGATGTTGAGGTCTCCAGCAATTATTGTAATGGAGCCCATTTCTCACATTAGTTCTAATAATATTTCCTTGATATATCTGTGTGCTCCAGTATTGGGTGCATACATATTCAAAATTGTTACATCATCTTACTGAATTGACCTCCTTATCATTATATAGTGAAATCTGTTTTGTCTGATGTAAGTATAGAAACTCTCTTTTGTGTTTCCATTGGTATGAAGTATTTTCTTCCATATTTTATTTCTCACTTTATGTGTTTCTTTTTAGGTGATGTGTTTCTTTTATCTATTTAAGCACTCTATGTCTTTTGTGAAAAAATTATACTTTAAGTTCTGAGGTAAATGTGCAGATCCTCTAGGATTGTTGCATAGGCACACACATGCCATAGTGGCTTTCTGTCTCCATTCCCTCATCACCTACATCAGGCATTTCTCCCAATGTTATCCCTCCCCAACCTCCCCACACCCCCACAGTGCCACCCCTAGCCTCCCACCCCCAACAGACCCCAGTGTGTGACATTCCTCTTCCTGTGTCCATGTGTTCCCACTGTTCAACACCCACCTATGAGTGAGAACATGCTGTGTTTGGCTTTCTATTCTAGTGTCAGTTTGCTGAGAATGACTGGGTCAAATGGAATTTCTATTTCTAGATCCTTGAGGAATTGCCACACTGTCTTCCACAATGGTTGAACCCCTAATTTACACTCCCACCAAATACTGTAAAAGTGTTCCTATTTCTCCACATCCTCTCCAGCATCTGTTGTCTCCAGATTTTTTTAATTATTGCCATTCTAACTGGTGTGAGAAGTTATTCCAATGTGGTTTTGATTTGCATTTCTCTAGTGACCAGTGATGATGAGTATTTTTTCCTATGTTAGTTGGCCTCATCAATATCTTCTTTTGAAAAGTGTCTGTTCATATCTTTTGCCCACTTTTATAGATTCAACCCTATCCCCATCAAGCTACCATTAACCTTTTTCACAGAACTGGAAAAAACCACTTTAAACTTCATATGGAACCAAAAGAGAGCACACATAGCCAAGACAATCCTAAGCAAAAAGAACAAAGCTGGAGGCATTACACTACCTGACTTCAAACTATACTACAAGGCTACAGTAATTAAAACACCATGGTACTGGTACCAAAACAGAGATATAGACCAATAGAACAGAACAGAGGCCTCAGAAGTAATGCCACACATCTACAACTATCTGATATTTGACAAACCTGACAAAAACAAGCAATGGGGGAAAGGATTCCCTGTTTAATAAATGGTGTTAGGAAAACTGACTAGCCACGTGCAGAAAGCTAAACTGGACTCCTTCCTTACACCTTACACTAAAGTTAACTCCAGATGGATTAAAGGTTTAAACATAAGACCTAACACCATAAAAACCGTAGAAGAAAACCTAGGCAAAACCATTCAGGACATAGGCATAGGCAAGGACTTCATGACTAAAACA
>NW_016107642.1:736324-737385 GCF_001604975.1 Cebus imitator
TTTATCTTTTGTGTATTTGTTGTCATTTTTCTTTTTTGGATTTTAATGTATCAAGAGGCTTGTAAATATCATCTTAAAACCCATTATTTTAACTGACAAAAACTGAACACTGATCAGACAAAGAAACTAAGAAACAAGCAAAGAGAAAACCAATAAAAATTTTATACTTTGACTGTAGCCCACTGCTTTTTAATTGTTTCTACTTATATCTTGTTATGCTATCTATGTCCTGAAAAGTTGTTGTATTATGTTTTCATGTTTGGAGAATATTTTCACTAAATATTATATTCTAAGATAAAAAAATGTTTGCCTTTAGCAGCATTTAATTTATCCTTTTGGATATGTTATGCTTCTTTATCCTGGCCTGTAAGGTCTCCACTAAATCTGCTACCAGATGCATTGGAGGTCTTTTATAATTTGTTGTATTTCTCTTCTTGCCTTTAAGACTCTGTCTTTATCCTTGACTTTTGGCAGTTTGCGTATTAAAATGTTTTGCTGTAGTCATATTTGGGTTGAATCTTGGTGTTCTATGAATTTCTTGTCCTTGAATATTAATATCTATCTCTAAGTTTGGAAAGTTCTCTGTTATTATCTCTCTGAATATAATTTATATTTTGATCTCTCTTTCTCTACCTTTTAAGGCAAATGACTCATAAATTTGCCCTTTTGAGGTTATTTTCTTTAACTTGTTGGTGTGCCTCATTCTTTCTTATTTATTTATCTTTTGTCTCCTCTATGTATCTTTAAATAGCCTGTCTTCAAGTTCAGTAATTCTTTCTTCCCCTTGATCCATTCTGCTGCTGAGAGACTCATGCATTCTTCAGCATGCCAATTGAATTTTTCACCTCCAGAGTTCCTACTTGATTTAAGTTCAGTGACTCTTTCTTATGTCAAGTTCATGCTCATACTGAGCCTATCCAGTGAGTTTCTTTTGTATTTCAGTTAATGTATCTTTCAGTTCTAAAATGTTTATTTCTTTCTACATAACATCTTCTATTAGGTTGGTGCACACGTAATTGTGGTTTTTGCTTTTAGATTAGTTCCAGAGATATATCTTTAAA
>NW_016107642.1:737500-743934 GCF_001604975.1 Cebus imitator
TAATTGTTATATCTTCTTGGAGGATTGCCCTTTCTATCATTATAAAATATCTGACTTCATATTTAATAATTCTTCTAGTACAAAATCTACTTTGTCTGATTGTCTGATATTAGTAAAAAACTCACTATCTTTCTTTTAGTGTTTCCATGGTGTATTTTTCATACTGTATCATTTTATATCCTGTTACTTTCAACATTTGTTTATTTATAAGGAATGTCTCTTAAAGATAGTATAAAATGCTCTTTGTCCTTTTGAAAATTTACTGATAATTCTTTGATAATTGAAATATTTACTCAATTTTTAATGTACTTAATACAATAATTACACTTAATCATCATCTTAGTATTTATTTTCTATTTGTGTAACTTCTTCTTCACTTGTATCTTTTTCTGCCTTCTATTGTGTCAATATTTTCATTATTACCTTAGTACTTATATATTTTTTACTATCATTTTAGTATTTACTCTAAAGATAGCAAAATGTATCCTTGACATACTAGTATATAATATAAATAGTTTTATCACTTCTAAAAAAAATGTAACGTCTTTTTTTCCTCTCTCAACTCTTACAATTGTCTTATACTTTACATCATCATATACTTTCAATGTGGCATGATATTTTTACTTTTGTTATTTCATACAGTCAATACTTATAAATATTCACCCTCATAGCTTATTAGAAAGAGAGTTGCTATTCAATAGTCTCTTTTGTGCTTCATTCAGAATAATTTTCCCATAGATCTCAGATTTCTGTAACAGTGAACATTTGGGGACTCACATCTATTTACACTTAAAGCCAGCATACAGAAAATGAATTGTCTTTGATTCACTATTATGTGGTCACATATGTGCTTGCTTATGCATTTCCATTATAAAATATTAATAAACAAATATCCATTTTAATCTGTATATCACCTGGAATTTATATGATAGAAAGTGGATCATGTTGATCTACTCACTTTTCCCTGATTATGTTGATCTCATGATTTCTTACAGCCTATTTTGACATATATGATAATTCCCCCTTTGTTATTAATTTATCCACTAATAACCATTATTTATCTGTCTAGGCCACTTAAGTCTACTTAAACATACTTGGACTTACTTTAGTATATCATATGCAATTCCTCCTGCTGTTCATGTGGAGAAATGGTACTTATAGGGTAGATACAGAGGTAAGACTTCTATAAATATATATTCTCATATTCTTTTAAGTTTTTTAACCATTTATTTTATATTTTCAAAAGCATAATTACCTTACAATTGAAAACAAGTCAAAATAAATTTAACTGCATATCAAACTGATAATATAACCCCACAGAAAAGTAACTGTTTCAAGTGAATTTTGAACATAATATTGATAGTGAACATCTTTGGTAGGATATATTTTAAGGGCAAGTCTAAAATGGCAGAGAAAAAATAATATCACATTAATTTAACTCTTAGTGGCAACATTGGCATTGCAATTTTAAAACTATCAGTATATTATAAGCTAAATCAAATAGTTTTTCTTAGATCTTTGCCAAGAATCTAAGAGAAAATGCATTAGATTCTAAGAATGCATTAGAATCTAAGAATCTAAGAGATATAAAAAAAGATGTTAAGAAATATTGATGTAATGTTTAGTTGAGCATATAAATAAGAATGTATGATTTTCTTTGATAACATTAATGCATTTTCCAGCCTGTTCTACTAAAGACCTTGAATATATGACACCAATCCATGCATCTAATAAGAAGTGAAAATTTAAAATATATAAGAAACTCAAACAACTATAGAAATAAAACAAGTAATCCAGTTTCAAAACGGGCAAGATATCTGGATAAACATTTCTCAGGATTCAGGCAAACTGTCAATACAAATATGAAAAAAAGTGCTCAACATCACTAATCATTAGATAAATGCAAACTAAAACTACAATTAAATATCACCTCATACCTGTCAGAATAGTTATTATCAAAAATACAAAAGATAATAGGTATTGGAAAGTTGTTGGAAACAAGTTGTTGTATGCTGTTGATGGGAATATAAATTGGTATAGCCATTATGAAAAACTACATAGAGATTTCTCATAAAATTAAAAAAAAAGAATTATATGATCCAGCAATCTAATTTCTGGATGTTTACCCCAAATATTTGAAATAAGTATGTTGAAGAGGTGTATGTGCTCTCATGTTCATTGCAGCAATATTCTCAATAGCCATTATGGTATCAACCTAAGTGTTCATCAACACATAAATGGATAAAGAAAATATGGTATACATACACAATGTAATACTATTCAGCCTTAAGAAAAAATGTTGTCCTTTTTAATAACATAAGTGTAATTGGAGAACATTATGCTAAGTGAAATATGCCAGGCAGAGATTAATTTCAAATGTTCTCACCCCCCAAAATTACAAGTATTTTATGTGATAGATATGCTAATTTGTTTGATCTAATTATTTCACAACATATACATGAATCATAAAATTATTTTGTACCCCATAAATATATGCAAGTATAACTTTTCAATTTACAATTTAAAATAAAAAACATAAAAGAAGACACTACTAACAATAAGGACACCTAGTCCCCAGATCTTGATTTCTAAATACTATTGCCAATTAAAAAGAATCATGGCTTCTTGTTGAAATGATTTATTCCAGGGTTGCGACTGAGAAAGTAGGTTAGCCTGGGACATGTGCTTAAGGCAGAATGCAAGGAAGAGCACCAACATCGTACAAATAAGAGGAATTCGCACTTTTAAAAACAAAGATTTTGATGTTGAGCTGGAATTTGATTTAAAAATAAAGATTTCATAATCAGAGCACTTAAAAAAAGCATCAAAATATAACATATTTAACTTATTCACAATATGAGAACTTTTCTCTAAAGAAATTTAATTGTGAATCAACATTCACTATGTTTTTAATGCTTCTTATAACTCCACCTTGGTAATTATCTCATCTATAATTATTCTGTATTCATTTGGTAATACTTGTGATCTGAGTTATATATTTTTCCATTATTTTTGCATTAACTGTTTATTTGTGCTTGGGATCTCAAAAACATATTACTAGTGAGCTAATTTATGTTTTGGATGGTTTTGAGTAATCATATGGTATGTGTCATATCCCTCAATTATCCCTGGAATGGCCTAATGGATATATTGTAAAAGTTGTTGGTTTCTAATTGCATACTAGAATGTAGTTGCATGTATGTGGAGATATGTATTTGTAAATGGGTAATGCTGCAATTTGTTTTTCTAATAGCTATTTCTATCTTGTACCATTTATTTGCTAGTGAATATTTCTTATTCATGAACAAACCATTTTTAATAAAAGTTTATATCAAACTAGTAATTCATAAAATTATCTCAGTCCTCAGGGATTGGCCTAGTTGAAACTACATTATTAATTTGTTCAGATATTAACCATAAAAATAATTAAGTTGACCGTTACTTATTTTACTAATGCATGCTTTTATATAATCTATATTGATAAAAAAGTGAATATTAACTTCATTATTTTATAAGAGTTTATTGATATGCAATTTATAGAACACCAATGTGACTATTTTTGAAGTGTATAGTGCAAGGATTTTAGTATATTCACAGAGTTGTGTAAACTCATCACTGTCTAAATCTAGAAAATTTTCATTACCCAAAATGAAATCCCATACACTCACCTCATTCACACTTCCTAAAAATTACTAATCTACTTTATCTCTTTGAATTTACCTGTTCTTGACATTTCATATTTTTAAAAATCATACATTAAGGAATTTTTTTCAATTGGCTTCTTCCACTTGCCATAAGATTTCAAGATTTATCTCTATTGTAGCATCAATACTTTATTACTTCTTATTAATCATAATATTTTGTTATATGAATATATGACATTATATTTATCTGTTCACCAGTTCACGGGTATTTGCATGGTTTTTACTTTTCTTGGCTATTATGAATAATGTTATAAACATCTATGTACAGATTTTTGTATTTGCATATGTTTGCAATAATCTTGGTATATATACCTAGGAGAATTGTTCAGTTTTATAGTACCTTGATGTGTTAACATGTAAACATGTTAAAATATGTGAGTGCATGTGCCCTTCTGGTAGAATATTTTATTTTCCTTTACATACATACCCAGTAATGATATTCATGGGTCAAATAGCAGTTCTGTGTTATCTGAAAATCTCCAAACTGCTTTCCACAGTGGCTTCACTAATTTACATTCCCACAAACCGTGTATAAGCATTCCTTTTTTTTAGCAGTCTTGTCAGCATCTGTTATGTTTTTTAGTTTTTAGTGATAGCCATTCTGACTGATGTAAGATGGTATCTCATTATGGCTTTGATCTGAATTTCTCTAATAATTAGTAATGTTAAGAATTAGTTCTTTTAAGAAGTGTCTGTGTAATTTGTCCACTCTTTAATGGGGTTATTTTGTTTTTGCTTGTTCAATTGTTTAAGTTTCTTATAGATTCTGGATATTAGACCTTTATCAGATGCATAGTTTGTGAATTATTTTGCCAAATTTAATGTTTTTCAGATATTGGATTCGGATTATACATTCTTCCTCTCTGCCACGTACTTACTGGTGGCTGTGATAAGGAAAATTTCTATCTGTTCTTAAAAATGTGCCCTCTCTATCAAGTAGAAAATGATACTCTAATAAGATACACATAATCTTTATGTGTATTGCTATTTTCTATATTTTCCAGTCAAAGCTGTTATTAATGAAAAATATTTAGTTTCTCTTTGTATTTGGTTTCTTTCTACAAATTATGGCTAAGTTAGAGGAAAGGAGAACAGAGGCAGAATGTATTAGTTTCTGAAAAAAAAATAAAGGTTTGTGTATCCAATCTGATAATTGTTTAGCATATTTTTTCTAATAGTTATTTTTATAGTGATCCACCTCATTTGAAGGTTTAATTTTCTTTCTCCTATTTTCTTAAGTTTATCTGACTATGAAAATTCAAAATATAGTTTCAATCCAGCTGCAAATGACTCTTCTCAGTAACATACTACAGCAGAAAATTATACAGGCCAACCATATCTATTGCAAAAAATACCATTCCTTTTATACATTTCAAATTAATTATCTTTTAGTCCCATCAATTGTCTCCTAGTTTTCAGAAATATGTTTAAGTCACTGAGGGGCTATGGATATCAACATTTACTATGTCCATTATTATTTAAGAAGTGTTCATCTGGGTATTTTTTTCAGTCTTAAAGGGGTAATTTTCTGTCCCTTCTTAAAACTCTTTTGTATTTTACCATATAGTTACCATTAATGGTACTCATTGTTTCTTCATTTGGATCAAGTTACTATTTAGTCTGTTTTCATTTTAGCCTAAAGGATTCCCTTTAGTGTTTATTGTAGGGCAGGTTTGCTAGTGATGACTTCTAACAGAACTTGTTTACCTGGGAACACCTTAACATCCTCTTATTTTCTAAAGATAATTTGCTACATATTATATTTTAGATTTTGACAGGTTTTGTCAGCACTTTTAATATGTCAACATGCTGGCTTCTGGCCCACAATTTTTCTAATGAGTAGTCAGGTCTTCTATCAAGCCAGCACAGCTCATACCTGAGAAGGATTGCCTAAGCCTGTGACTTCTCCCTTGGGGAAAAGAAAGAACAGTACATGGATCCAACATCCCAGGCTTTTCAGAACACTTTCCTTAGAGACTAGTTTCTGCTTCACTTTATATAGAGCACTGACTGAACCACCATCATTTAAATGTGTGTATACTGCTAAGAACAAAGAAGAAGGGCAAATATCTTACTACTGCTGAAACAGATCTGTGAGATTTGGAGAAGTCATGCAACTCTGAGACTTCTACCCTAGGAGGAATAGAGGAAAGTGGAGTGTATATCCAATGTCCTGGCCTTTGATTGCACTAAAGAGGGGAAAAGGAGTAGGTGACCTTCTGCAGCCAGCCTGTCTCTGTAGGACGGGGAGAAGAGTTACACTGGATATTTCTGCCCTAGGAAAAAAGAGAAATGGAGGATACATAGTCACAGAACACATTTTCAAGGCTTCCAGAATATCTAGTCAGGCTGGTTGGTAGAGGTATTTCTTATTGAACCCATTTCATAATCACTAGGGCTGGGGTCTATTTTTTCAAATGTTCAGAAACCAATTTGAAGCTACAGGGAACATGAAGAATCAGGGGAATATAACACAACCAAAGAAATAAAACTTCCAGTAACAGGGCCTAAAGAAATAAACATGTATGAATTGCGTGAAAAATAATTCAAAATAATATTTTTTAAAGAAGCTCAGTGAATTACAAGAACACATAGAGAGGTAATTAAACAAAATCAAGAAAATTATACATGAACAAAATGAGAAATAAACATAATTAAAACCACAAAAAAGGAAAAAAAGGCTGGGCATGGTGGCTCACGCCTGTACTCCAAGCAGTTTGGAGGCCAAGG
>NW_016107642.1:744012-757195 GCF_001604975.1 Cebus imitator
AAAAAAAAAAAGGAAAAAAAAAAAACAAATTCTGAAGGTGAAGAGTATAATAACTCAACTTAAGAAATGTAATGCATAGCTTCACAATAGACTTGACCAATTAGTGAACTTAAAGACAAGTCATTTAAAATTATCTAGTCATAGAAACAAAAAGGAAAAAAAAAGGAATCATAAGGGACACCAAAAAGAAAAAGAAATTCATATGAGACCCATCAAGTAAACCAGTGTATGAATCATGTTAATCTCAAAAGGGAAGAGAAAGTAAAAGGTCCAGAAAGCTTATTTTTAAAAAAACAATAACAAAAAGCTTTTCATAACTAAAGATAAATATGGACATCCAGATTTAGGAAAGCCAAAATACTCCAAACATTAGGACTCAAAGACAAATACACAGAAACACATTGTAATTAAATTTTCAAATATCAAAAACAGAGTGAATTTTGAAAGGAGCAGGAGAAAAATGTCTCATCATATACAAAGGAACTTATGGAAGACCACCAGCACATTTCTCAGGGGAAATCTTGCAAGCTAGAAGGGAGTAGGATGATATATTTAAATTCTTGCAGGAAAATACTACCAATATAAAATATTACACCTCAAAAAACTGTCCTTCAAAAATAGAAGGAGTTACTTTCCCAGACAAACAGCCTGCCTTACAAGAAATGTTACCAGTTTTCAAGTTGAAATGAAAGAACACTAGACAGAAACACAAAAGTATATAAAAGTATAAAATTCACTGGCCAAGGTAAATATATAAACAAATACAGAATATCATTATAGTGTGTAAATAACTTTTAATTTTAGTATGAGAGTTGAAATATAGAAGTGTTAAGAGTAACTATAGTATAACCATTTGTTTATAGATACACAATATACAATATGTTAATTGTAACATCAATTACATAAACAAGGGATGGAGGAACAAAAGAGGAATTTCATAAATGATTGAAGTTAAGGTATTATCAGCTAAAAACAGACAATTATAACTATAAGATATTTTATGTAAACCTCAAGATAGCCGCAAAGAAAATACCTATAGAATATATACAAAAGAAAATAAGAAAGTAATCAAACATATTATTACAAAAAAATGAAACACAAAGGAATAACAAAAGAGAGTAAAAGAGGAGCAAGAGAACTACCTGATAGTAAGTCCTCTCCTATCAATAACTACTATAAATAAAAATGTATTAAACTCTTCAATCAAAAGACATAGAATGATTGAATAAATAGAAAAATAAGACTCATTTATACACTTTTAAAAGAGACTAACTTTAGATTTAAGGGCACACATATGATAAAAGCAAGGATTGGAAAATATTATTCATGAAAATAGTAAACAAAATAAATTAAGTGTGTCCATACTTATATAAGACAAAATAAAATTTAAGTCAAAAATTATGACAAGAGACAAAGAAAGACATTATTAATAATAAAAGAATCAATTTACCAGGACAGAGTAACAATTATAAATATTCATTCCCCCAACACCATAGCACCTAAATACATAAAGCAACATTGACAGATTTGAAAGATGAAATAAGCAGCAACATTATAATAGTAAAAAATTTTACTAATCTATTTTCAATAAGGAATAGACCACCTAGAAACAAAATCAAGAAAATAGTAGACTTAAACAAAACCATAGACACATAGACAAAATTGACAAAACAGAAACATGAGAACATTCTACTTAACAGTAGCAGAATATACCTTTTTCTCAAGTCAATATGGAACAATATCCAGCATAAATCACATATTAGGTAAGAAAGCAAATGTATTAATTCATGTTCACACTGCTATAAAGAACTGCCCGAGACTGGGTAATTGAAAAAGAAAAGAGGTTTAATTGACTCAAAGAAAAGAGGTTTAATTGACTCACAGTTCCACGTGGCTGCGGAGGCATCAGGCAACTTACAATCATGGTGGAAGGAGAAGACACATCTTACATGAAAGCAGGTGAGAGAGAGAAGGAAAAGAGGAACTGCCAAACAATTATAAAACCATCAGATCTCATGAGAACTCACTCACTATCATAAGAACAGCAAAGGGGAAACCACCTTTATAATCCAATCATCTCTCACCAGGTCCCTCCCTTGACATGTGGGGATTACAATTTGAGATGAGATTTGTGTGGAGACACACAACCAAACCATATTAGCAAGTCTTAACAAATTGAAGAAGATTAAAATGATGCCTAATATGAAATAAGAAATCAATATTAAAAGAAAAACTGAAAATTTTCCAAATATACAGAATTCAACAACACACTCCTAAACAACCAATGGGTCAAAAAGAAATCAAAGGTGAAATTAGAAAATATCTTGAGACAAAATATCTTAAAAATAAAAATAAAAAACACCAAAACACATGGGACACAGAGAAAGTAGTAGTAATAAATTTTATAGCAATTAACTCCTAAATTTAAAAAGCTAAATAATATTAATCAAAAAAACTTCCTTTACACATTAAGGAACTAGAAAAAGAAGTGTAAGGTAAGCCCAAAGTTAGCAAAAGAAAGGCAATAACAAAGATTTAAAAAGAAATGAGTAAAGTAAAAAAATAAAAATGAGAAATAGTAACAAAGTTAAGAGTTTTTAGAAAGATAAACAAAACTTCAAAACCCTTAGCTAGGCTAAATAGAGAGCACTCATATAAATACAATCAGAAATGAAAGAAGAGACATTATAACCAATGCCACAGAAATAAAGGCTCCTAAGAGACTACTATGAACAACCACACAGCAACAGATTGGCTAACCTAGTAAAAATGTATACATTCCTAGAAACATGCAGCCTACAAATACTAAATCATGAGGAAATAGATAGTCTGAACTGAATTATTACTAATATAAAGATGTAACAAATAATTAAAAACCTCCTAACAAAAACAAGGCCCAGGACAAGATGGCTTCACTAGTGAATTCTTCCAAAGACTTAAAAAGACTAAGCACCACCACTTCTGAAAGCCTTCCAAAAAATGGAGGAGGAAATATTTCTATGCTCATTTTATGAAGCCAGCATTTACCTGACATCAAAGCTAGAGAAAGACACTAGAAAAAAAATTACAAACCAATATCCCTGATGAACATAGATGCAAATAGCCTAAAAAACTAGTAGCAAACCAAATACAACAGCACAATAAAAGGATCATACACAGTGCCCAAATGGGATTAATCCTGAGATCTTTTCATATATAAAAATTCAATTAATATATCATATTAACAGAATGAAGAATAAAAATCACATGATTATCTCAATAGATGCAGAAAAAGCATTTGACAAAATTCAACACCCATTATTGATGAAAGCTCTCAATAAACTAGGTATAGAAAAAATTACCTCAATATAATAGCAGGCATTTATGACAAATCCACAGCTAACACTATACTGAATGGCAAAAAATTGAAAGTCTTCCTTCTAAGAATTGGAACAAGAGAAGGATGCTCACTTTCACCACTACTATTCCATATTGTACTAGAAGTCCTAGCCAGAGTAATGAGGCAAGAGAAAAAAATAAAAAATCCAAATCTGAAAAAAAAATAAGTTAAATTTTTCTTATTTGCCGATTGCATAATCCTATATGTGGAAAAGTTTTAAGACTCCGCAAAAAAATGTTGAAATGAATTTTTAAAACTCAGTAAATTTGCATGCTATATAATCAACACAAAAAATCAGTTGTGTCTCTATACACTAACAATGTACTATCCAAAAAGGAAATTAAGAAAACAAATCTTATCTACAGCAGCATCAAAAGGAGTAAGTACTTTATAGTAAACTTAACTCAGGAGGTGAAAGACAAAACTTAACTAAGGAGGTGAAAGATAAAACTAAGTAGGTGAAAGAGAGATACTAAAAACTATTAACACTGCTGAAAGCAATTAAAGACACAAATAAATGGAAATATGTCCTCTGTTCATGGACTTGAAGAATTAATATCATTAAAATGTCTATGCTACACAAAGCTATCTACAGATTCAATGCAATATATAGACTCAATACAATTCCTATCAAAATTCCAAAAGCATTGTTTAAAAAATAGAAAACAAAAATCCTAAAATTTATATGGAATCTCAAGAAACTCCTGAATAACCAAACAAATCTTGAGAAAGAACAAAACATAAGAGATTGAATTTCTAGATTTCAAAATATACTACAAAGGTACAGTAATTAAAACAATAAAGTACTGGCATAAATACAGATTTGTAGAACAATAGAACAAAATAGGAATCCCAGAAATAAAGCCACATGTTTATGGTCAACTGATCTTTGACAGTGTGTCAAGAATACAAGATGAGGAAAGAATGTGAAAAAATCAAGCCAGAATGAATTACAGATTTAAATATAAGACCTAACGCTCTAAAACTCCTACAATAAAACACAAGAGAGAGACACCTTGATATTATTCTTGGCAATGATTTACTGTATATGACACTAAAGTACAGACAACTAAAGCAGATACATTGGAAATATTTTTTAAACCCACCAGATTGAAATTATAAAATAAAAACTAAAATACACTGAATGAGATGCATGACAGATTAATCTTCTGCCATGTTTTCTTAATTTTTTGCATTCTTTTTTATTTTTAATTTTTGTGGGTAATTTGTGGGTATATATATTTAAGGAATACATGAGATATTTTGATACAGGCATGCAATGCATAATAATCACATTATGGAGAATGGAGTATCTGTTTCCTCAATCATGTATCTTTTGTGTTAAAAACAATCCAGTTATACTCTTTAAGTGAACTTTTTATTTTAGAATAATTTTGGATTTACAAAAAATTGTAAAGATAGTACAGAGTTCTGATGCATCCTTCAACTAGTTTCCTATATTGATTTATATCTTATATTCATATACTACATTTTTCATAAGAACAAATATTAGTACATTAATAAAGCACATACCTGATTAATATTTCTTTATTTATGCCTATTTTTGGAATCTAATCTAGGAGATCAGATTACATTTACTTATCATGTCTCTTCAAGCTCCTATAGAGAGCAGTTTTTTAGGCTTACTTTGTGAAGATCTTGACAGTTTTGAAGATTAAAGTTTAGGTATTTTGTAGACTGTCTCTCACTTGGGATTTTTCTAATGTTTCCTTAATTTTCAGATAATTAGACTGGGTTTATAGGGTTTAGGGGTAAGTTCATGGAGGTAAATTGCCATTCATCATATCAAGATGTAATTTAGAACTGCAATGACATCATTGTTGGTGTTAATCTTTTTTATTTATTTGTTAATTTCCATAGATTTTGGGGGACCAAGTGGTGCTTGGTTACATGGATAAGCTCTTTAATGGTGATTTCTGAGATTTTGGCATACCCATCACCCGAGCAGTATACACTCTACCCCATGTGTAGTCTTTTATTGCTCACCCCCCTCCAACTCTTCCTCCTAAGTTCTTAGAGTCCATTATGTAATTCTTATGCCTTTGTAGCCTCCTACCTTCATAGCTTAGCTCCCACTTATAAGTGAGAACATACAATGTTTGATTTTCCATGCCTAAGTTACTTCACTTACAATAATGATCTCCAATGCCATTCATGTTGCTGCAAATGCCATTATTTCATTCCTTTTTATGACTGAGTAGTATTCCACCATATATGTGTCTGGTAATGGTATATGTACATTATACCATACATTATATGGTATACATACATGTTATACACACATATATATACATGGTATTTATACATGTTATATGTACTATATATATATATATATATATATATCACCATATTTTCTTTACCCACCTGTTGACTGATAGGCATTTGGGCTGGTTCCATGTTTTACAGTTGCAAATTCTGCTACAATAAACATGCATGTGCAAGTATCTTTTTCATATAACCACTTATTTGCATCTGAGTAGATATCCAGTAGTGAAACTGCTGGATCAAATGGTAGATCTACTTTTAGGTTTTTAAGGAATCTACACACTATTTTCCACAGTGGTTGTACTAGTTTGCAGTCCCACCAGTGGTGTAATAGTGTTCTCTTTTCACCACATCCATGACAACATCTATTAATTTTTTTTTATTATGGCTATTCTTGCAGGAGTAAAGTGGTGTCTCATTGTGGTTTTGATTCGGATTTTCCTGATAGTTAGTGATGTTGAGAATTTTTTCCATGTTTGTTGGCCACTTGTGTATCTTCTTTGGAGACTGTTTATTCACGTCTTTAGCCCATTTTTTTTGATAGGATTGTTTTGTTCTTGCTGATTTGTTTGAGTTTCTTATAAATTCTGGATATTAGACCTTTGTTGGACGCATAGTTTATGAAGATTTCTCCCATGCTGTGGATTGTCTGCTCTGCTGATTATTTATTTTGCTGTGTAGAGCTTTTTAGTTTAATTTTCATATATTTATCTTTTTCTTTTTTATTATTATTATTTTGGGGGGGGGGGGCTCTATTGCCAAGGCTAAAGTGCAATGGTGTGGTCTCGTCTCACTGCAAACTCTGCCTCCCAAGTCCAAGTGATTCTCCTGCCTCAGCCTCCCAAGTAGCTGGGATTACAGGTACTTGCCACCATGCTCAGCTAATTATTGTATTTTTAGTAGAGATGGGCTTTCATCATGTTGGCCAGGTTGGTCTCGAACTCCTGACCTCATGATCCACCTGCCTCAGCCTCCAAAAGTGCTAGGATTACAGGCCTGAGCCACCACACCTAGCTTATTTGTCTTTCTTTTTGTTGTACTTGTTTTGTGGTTCTTGGTCATTAAGTCTTTACCTAAGCCAATCTCAGGAAGTGATTTTTCTATGTTATCTTCTGGAATTATTGGTTTTAGGTTGCAGATTTAAGTCTTTGATCCATCTTAAATTGACTTTTGTGTAAGGTGAGAGATGTGGATCCAGTTTCATTCTTCTACATGTGGCTTGCTAATTATCCAGGCACCATTTGTTTAATATGGTGTCCTTTTCCTACTTTGTTTTCATTTGCTTTATGTAATATCAATTGGCCATAAGTATTTGGCTTTATTTCTGGGTTCTGCATTCTATTCCATTGTCTGCATGCCTGTTTTTATACCAGTAGCATGCTGTTTTGGTAACCATAGCCTTGTAGTATAGTTTGAAGTTGGGTAATGTAATGCTTCCAGATTTTTTTTTCTCAGTCTTGTTTTGGCTAGGTGGACTCTTATTTTGTTTCATATAAATTTTAGGATTTTTTTTCTAGTTCTATGAAGAATGATGGTGGTATTTTGATGGCAATTGCATTGAATTTGTAGACTACTTTTGGAACTATGGTCATTTTCACAATATTGATTCTACCCATCAATGAGCCTGGAATGTGTTTCCATTTGTTTTTGTTGTCTATAATTTCTTTCAATTGTATTTTGTAGAGTTCCTTGTAGAGGTCTTTTACCTCCTTGGTTAGGTATATTCTTAATTATTAAATTTTCTTGCTGCTATTGTAAGAAGATTGAGTTCTTGATTTGATTCTCAACTTGGTCACTGTTTGTGCATAGCAGTGCTACTAATTTGTAGACATTAATTTTGTGTCCTGAAACTTTACTGAATTTAGTTATCAGTTCTAGAAACTTTTTGAATGAGTCTTTAGGGTTTTCTAGGTGTACAATTGTATCATTGGTAAACAGTGATGGTCTGTCTTTCTCATTACCAGTTTGGATGCCTTTTCTTTCTCTTGACTGACTGCTCTGGCTATGACTTCCAGTATTATGTTGAATAGAAGTGGTGAAAGTGGGCATCTTTGACTTGTTCCACTTCTTAGGAGAAAGGCTTTCTATTTTTCCCCATTTGGTATAATGTTAGATTTGGGTTTGTTATACATAGCTGTTATGTTTAGATAAATTTCTTCTATACCTAGTTTACAGAGAGCTTTCATCAATAATGGGTGTTGAATTTTGTCAAATGCTTTTACTGCATCTATTGAGATGATCATATTAAAAACAAAATGTTATGTGGTGTATCACATGTATTGACTTGCAGATGTTAAACCATCTCTGTATCCCTGGTATGAAACCCACTTGACCATGGTGGATTATCTTTTTGATATGCTGTTGGGCTCAGTTAGTATTTTGCTGAAGGTTTTTGCATCTATGAGGGATATTGTTCTGTAGTTTTCTTTTTTTGTTATGTCCTTTCTTGGTCTGGGTATTAGGGTGATACTGGCTTCATAGAATGATTTTGGGAGGATTCCCTCTTTTATTATCTTTTGAAATAATCTCAATGAAACTGGTACCAATTCCTTGTTGAGCATCTGATAGAATTCAGCAGTGAATCTGTCTTGTCCTGAACTTTTTTTTAGTAGACAATTTTTAAATTACCATTTTAATCCCACTGCTTTTTATTGGTCTGTTCAGAATTTCTATTTCTTCCTGGTTTAATTTGGGGGGGGGGTTGTATATTTCCAGAAATCTATCCATCTCCTTTAGGTTTTCTAGTTTGCTTGTACATAGGTGTTCATACTACCCTTGAATAGTCCTTTGTAGTTTGGTGGCATCAGTTGCAATAGCTCCTCCCATTTCATTTCTAATTGAACTTATCAGAGTCTTCTGTTTTCTTGGTTAATCTTGGTAAGGGTCTATCAATTTTATTTATCTTTTTAAAGAACCAGCTTTTTGTTTCATTTATCTTTTGTATTTTTTTGTTTCAATTCATTTCATTCTGTTCTTATCTTTGTTATTCATCTTCTTCTGCTAGGTTTGGGTTTGGCTTATTTTTGTTACTATAGTTCCCTGAGGTGTGACTTTAAATTGTCTATTTTTGTTCTTTCAGGCTTTTTGATATAGGCATTTAAGGCTATAAACCTTCCTCTTAGCACCACTTTTGTTGTATCCCAGAAGTTTTGATAGGTTGTGTAATTATTATCATTCAATTCAAATAATTTTTTAAATTTCATCTTGATTTTATAGTAGACCCAACAACCATTCAAGATCAGGTTATTTGGTTTCCATGTATTTGCATGGTTTTGAGAGTTATTTCTGGAGTTTATTTCCAATTTTATTTCACTGTGGTCTTACAGAGTAATTGATATAATTTTGATTTTCTTAAATTTATTGAGGCTTGTTTTGTGGCCTACCATATGGTCTATCTTGGAGAATGTTCCATGTGCTGATGAATAGAGCGTATCTTCTGCAGATGTTCAGTGGAATGTTCTGTAAATGTCTGTTAAGTCCATTTGTTCTAGGGTATAGTTTAAATCCATTGCTTTTTTGTTGACTTTGTCTTGATGATCTGTCTAGTGCTGACAGCGGAGTATTGAATTACCCCACAATTATTGTGTTGCCATTTATCTTGTTTCTTAGGTCTAGCAGTAACTGTTTTATAAATGTAAAAGTTTCCGTGTTAGGTGCACATAAATTTAGGAGTGTAATATCTTCCTGTTGGGGCAATCCTTTTATCATTATATAACGTCCATCTTTGTCTTTTTGTACTGTTGTTCTCTTAAAATCTGTTTTGTCTGATATAAGGATAGCTACTTTTGCTTGCATTTGGTTTTATTTGCATGGATTATCTTTTTCCACCTCTTTATCTTATGTTTATGTGAGTCCTTATATCTTGTTTGAGTCTCTTAAAGAAAGAAGATATTTGGTTGGTGATTTTTCTATCCATTCTGCTATTCTGTATTTTTTAAGTGGAGCATTCTGGCCATTTATTTTTAATGTTAGTATTACGATGTGAGTTACTATTCAATTATCATGCTAGTTGTTGACTGGATACTTTATTTTTCTCATTGTGTTATTGTTTTATAGTTACTGTGAGATTTATGCTTTAAGGAGGGAGGGGTTCTAATTTGATGTATTTCAAGGATTTGTTTTCAGATTTAGAGTTCCTTATAGCAGTTCTTGTAGTGCTAATTTGGTAGAGGTGAATTCTCTCAACATTTGTTATTTTGAAAAAGACTGTCTTTTCTTCATTTATGAAGTATATGCATCTAGCTATGTTGGATACAAAATTCTTGCCTGATAATTGTTTTCTTTAAGAAGGCTAAAATAGGATCTCAATCCCTTCTAGCTTGTAAGGCTTCTACTGAAAAATATTCTGTTAATCTGATGTTTTGCTTTATAGGTTACCTGATGCTTTTGCCTCACAGTTCTTAAGATTATTTGCTTCATCTTGACTTTAGATAACCTGATGACTATGTGCCTAGGCAATGATCTTTCTACAATGAATCAATAAATTTCCCAGGTGTTCTTTGAGCTTCTTGTATTTGGATGTCTAGATCTCTAGCAAGGCTAGGAAAGTTTTTCTCAATTTTTCCCTCAAATATATTTTCCAAACTTTTAAATTTCTCTTCTTCCACAGGAACACCAATTATTCTTAGGTTTGGTTGTTTAGCATAATCCCAAACTTCTTGGAAGCTTTGTTCATATTTTAAATTCTTTTGTCATTGTCTTTGTCTGAGTCAGTTAATTCAAATCCTTATCTTTGAGCACTGAAGTTCTTTCTTCTATTTGTTTGATTCTATTATTAAGACTTCCCAGTGTATTTTGCATTTCTCTGAGTGCGTGCTTTATTTCCAAAAGTTGTGATTGTTTTTATTTGTGCAATTTCTCTGCAGATTTCTTTCATTCATGTCCTGTATGATTTTTTGATTTTTTAAATTAGTATTCACCTTTATTTGGTGTGGGAGGACACTGTTGAAGCTGTGGCCACTAAGCTTGTAAACTCTGATGAGCCTTCTTTGCCAGGGGAAACAGCCTCCTCACCCCCAGTGGTGACAACATCCTCTCCCCACCCAAACTGCCATCATACCCTGCCTGAATCAATAGTGATGGTCTCCCCTGAGGCAGTTGCCAGGCAAGACAATGCTAATTCTCCTGAGGATCCACCCCCAACATCCCTGTTTGCTTCTAGACCTATAAATAGACTAAAGTCCTGGCAGGCCCCTTGAAGTAAGGTTCAGAGGGTGACCCACAAGAAAGTGTGCTACAGGACAGAAGAACTGCTTGAGTTTTTTAACGTACATGAGCAGAAATCTGGAGAATCGGCATGGGAATGGATACTAAGGATGTGGAATAAAGGTGGAAGGAACATAAACTTGGATCAGGCTGAATTTATTGATTTGGGCCAACTAAGCAGGGATTTTGCATTTAATGTTGCAGATGGGGGGTTAAAAAAAAGTTTCTAATAGTTTACTTGCTTGGTTTGCTGAAATATGTATCAAAAAATGGCTCACTGTGAACAAGCTAAAAATGTCTGATCTCCCTCGGTTTAATATAGAGGAAGGGATCCAAAAGCTTAGGGAGGTTGTTATGCTACAGAGAATTAGTCACTTTAGACCTGCTCATCCCAACTAGGAGGTTGCAGAAGACATACCCTTTACCAACACCTTGTGAAATAGGTTGGAGAGGAGAGCACCTGCATCCTTGAAGAGCTCTGTGATTGTTCTCTGTATGCCAGATCTTACAGCGGGAACCTCAGGAAGTCAATTACAAAATTTAAATGCATTGGGAATAATAGAATTTTGAGGTGGCAGGGCCAAGTGGCAACACTCAACTGTCAAAAGCAATGTGGATGTAGTTACCATAATGTACAGCAGCGGCAAAGCAGCAATCAGAATAATCTGATTCATGTAGAGCTCTGGAATTGGCCAATTAATCATGGTGTTTCTGTAAGTGAAATTGATAGAAAGCCTGCTGCATTGTTATTTAATTTGTATAAACATAAAACTTCCAGGTGAAATGGACCAATAGCTAATTTGAATTATATAAACAGAGAATCACAGCCCCTCAATTAATTTCTACATTTGAACCGGTTGACAGACAGAATGCCTTGAATGAAGGGGAGGCTGTGCCCCCTTGAGGAAGGACCCTACTGCTCTAACAACTTACACTTGTTAGTCTTTCTTCCATCCTTCCCCAAGAAGACCTCTTGCCTTTTACCATGGTAACTGTGCATTGGGGAAATGGGAATGATCAGACATTTTGGGGACTACTATACTGGTTCTGAGCTGACATTGATTCCAGGACACCCAAAATGTCATTATGGTGCTCCAGGTAGAGTAGCGGCTTATGGGGGTTAGGTAATTAATGGTTTTAGCTCAGATTTGACTTACGATGGGTCCAGTGAGTCCTCGGACTCATCGTGTGGTCATTTCCCCAGTTCCAGAGTGCATAATTGGCACAGACATACTTTTTAGCTGGCAGAATCCCCACATTGGCTTCCTGACTGGTAGAGTAAGGGCTATTATGGTTAGAAAGGTCATATGGAAGCCATTAAAGCTGTTTCTACCTAAAAAAGTAGTAAACCAAACACACTATCACATCCCTGGAGGGATTGAAGAGATTAGTGCCACCATCAAGGACTTGAAAGACACAGGGGTGGTGATTCCCACCACATCCCCATTGAACTCTTTGGTCTGTGGAGAAGATAGATTAATCCTGGAGAATGACCATGGATTATTGTAAGCTTAACCAAGTTATTATTCTAATTGTAGCTGCTATACAAGATGTAGTTTTATTGCTTGAACAAATTACATCATCTCCTGGTACCTGGTATGCAGCCACTGATTTGGCAAATGTCTTTTTCTCCATTCCTGTCCATAAGGCCAAGCAGAAGCAATTTGCCTTCAGCTGCCAAGACCAGCAATACACCTTGACTGTCCTACCTCAGGGGTATATCAACTCTCTGGCTTTGTTTCATAATCTTATTTGGAGAGACTTTGATTGCTTTTCCCTTCCACAATATATCACACTGGTGCATTACATTGATGACATTATGCTGATCCGACCCAGGTAACTAGAAGTAGCAAACAAACTGGACTTATTGGTGAGACATTTGTGTACCAGGCGATGGGAAAGAAATCCAACTAAAATTCAGGGGCCTTCTACTTCAGTGAAATTTCTAAGGGTCCAGTGGTGTGGGGCCTGTTGAGATATTCCTTCTAAGGTGAAGGATAAGTTGTTGCATTTGGCTCCTACAACAAATAAATAGGCACATCACCTAGTGGACACATTTGGATTTCGGAGGCAACACATTCCTCATTTTAGTATGTTACTCCAGGCCATTTATTGAGTGACTCAAAAGACTGCCAGTTTTGAGTGGGGTCTAGAACAGAAGAAGGCTCTGCCAAAGGTTAAGGCTGCTGTGCAAGCTGCTCTCCACTTGCACCACATGACCCAGCAAATCCAATGGTGCCTGAGGTGTCAGTGGGAGATAAAGGTGCTGTTTGGAGACTTTGGCAGGCCCCCACAGGTGAATCACAGAGGAGG
>NW_016107642.1:757389-785451 GCF_001604975.1 Cebus imitator
GTTTGACTACAAGTCATCAAGCCACGATGTGACCTGAACTGCCCATCATGAACTAGGTGCTTTCTGGCCCACCTAGCTTTAAAGTTGGGCATGCGTAACAGCATTCCATCATCAAATGGAAGTGGAATACATGTGATCGTGCTTGAGCAGGTCCTGAAGGCACAAGTACGTTATGTGGGGAAGTGGCTCAAATGTTCATGATTTCCACTCCTGCTACCTTGCCTTCTCTTCCCCAGTGTGCATTGATGGCCTCATGGGGAGTTCCCTATTATCAGTTGACAGAGAAAGAGAAGACTGCAGCCTGGTTTAGAGATGGTTTAGCATGATATGCAGGCACCATCCAAAGTAGATAGTTGCAGCACTATAGCCCGCTTTTAGGACATTCGTGAAGGACAGTGGGAAAGGGAAATCTTCCCAGTGAGCAGAACCTGAAGCAATGCACCACACTGTGCATCTTTGCTTGGAAGGAGAAATAGCCATATATGCCATTATATACTGATTCATGGGCTTTAGTCAATGGTTTGGCTGAATGGTCAGGAACTTGGAAGAAGCATGATTGAGAAATCTGTGACAAAGAAACTTAGGGAAGAGGTATGTCGATAGACCTCTTTGGGTAGTCAAAAACTGAAAATATTTGCATCTTATGTGAGTGCACACCAATGGGTGGGTGATCTTAGTAGATGAGGATTTAGTAATCAAGTGGATAGAATGACTTGTTCTGCGGACACCACTCAGCCTCTTTCCCCAGCCACCCCTGTCATCGTCCAGTGGGCTCATGAACAAAGTGGCCATGATAGCAGGGATGGAGATCACACATGGGCTTAGCAATATGGACTCCCACTCACCAAGGCTGACCTGACTACAGTCACCACTAAGTGCCCAATTTACCAGCAGCAGAGACCAACACAGCCCTCAATATGGCATTATTCCTTGAGGTGATCAGCCAGCTACTTGGTGGCAGGTTGATTACACTGGACCTCTTTCATCATGGAAGGGGTAGTGGTTTGTACTCACCAGAACAGACACTCCAAATACAGGTTTTCCTTTCCTGAACAGAATGCTTTTACCAAGACTACCATCTGTGGACTCAGAGAACATCTTATCCACCGTTATGGTATTCCACACAGCATTGCCTCTGACCAAGGCACTCACTTTACAGCTAAAGAAGTATGGCAGTGGACTTATGCTCATCGAATTCACTGGTATTATCATGTTTCCCATCATCCTGAAGCAACTGGACTGATAGAATGGTGAAATGGTTTTTTGGAGTCACAATTACAATGCCAACTAGGTGACGATAATTTGCAGGGCTGGGGCAAAGTTCTTCAGGAGGCTGGGTATGCTCTGAATCAGGATCCAATATATGATACTGTTTCTCTCATACTTAGGATTCTTGAGTTCAGGAATCAAGGAATGGAAACGGAAGTGGAATCATCCACCATCACCCCTAGGGACCCACTAGCAAAGTTTTTGCTTCCTGTTCCCACAATATTACGTTCTGCTGGCCTATAAGTCTTAGTTCCAGAGGCAGCTATGCTGCCACCATAAGACACATCAATGATTCAATTAAACTGGAAGTTAAGATTACCTCCTGGCCACTTTAGGATCCTCCTATCTCTAAGATAACAGGCTAAGAAGGGAGTGACAGTGTTGGCTGTGGTGATTGACCTGCACTATCAAGATGAAATCAGTCTACTACTCCACAATGGAGTTAAGGAAGAGTATGGATGGAATACAGAAGATCCCTTAGGGTGTCTCTTTGTATTATCATGTCTTGTGATTAAGGTTAGTGGGAAACTACAACAACCCAATCCAGCCAGGACTGCAGATGGCCCAACCCCTTCAGGAATGAAAGTTTGGGTCACTCCAACAGGCAAAAAAAAAAAAAAAAAAAAAAAAAAAAAAAATCGAAAAACAAAACACGACTACAAAAAACATTACCTGCTGAGGTTCTTGCTGAAGACATAGGAAATACAGAATGGGCAGTAGATGAAAGTAGTCATCAATACCAGCAGCAACCACATTACCAGTTGCAGAAATGAGAACTGTAATTTTCATGAATATTTCCTCCTTGTTTTGTTAAGAACATTTGTACATATATACTTGTACTAAAAACATCTTCATTTTGTTTCCTTTCTTTTTTCTTTATCATATGCCATAAGATTTACTGACTTTATCTCAACATCTAAGTTGTTAACTTTATGTAATAGCATTTAGCTTAAGGATTAGTGTGTTTCTGGTATACAAAGGATAGCTGTATTATATTAGGTGTATTATGACCTTATTATTGTCTTTATTTGAAGATTATATATGATTTCAGTTGATGTGTATGAGTTCAAGTTGACAAGGGGTGGACTTGTGACGGTTAATACTGTGTGTCAACATGATTGGATTGAAGGATGCAAATTACTGTTCTGGGTGTTTCTGTGAGAGTGTTGCCAAAGGAGATTAACATTTGCATCAGTAAAGTGGAAGAGACAGACTTATCCTTGATCTGGGTAGGCACCATCTAATCAACTGCCAGCACAGCTAGAGTAAAGCAGGCAGGAGAAGATGGAAGAGCAGACTTACTGAGTCTTCTCACCTTCATCTTTCTCCCGTGCTGTATGCCTCCTGTCCTCAGTCACAAGACTCCAAGTTCTTCATCTTTTAGACTCTTGGACTTACTTACATCAGTGGTTTTTCAGTGGCTCTTGAGCCTTTGGCCACAGACTGAAGGCTGCTGTATTATCAACTTCCCTACGTTTGAAGTTTTGGGATTTGGACTGGCTTCCTTGCTCCTCAACTTGCACACGTCCTATTGTGGGATTTTACCTTGTGATCATGTAAGTCAATTCTTAATAAAATTCCTTCCATATATACATATATTCTATTAGTTCTGTCCCTCTAGATAAAACTGACTAATGCACAAGGCTAGGGAAGCTTTCCTTGATAATTCCTTCAAATGTTTTCCAAACTTACAGATTTCTCTTCTTCTTTGGGAACCCACCAATCATTCTTAGATTTTGTCATTTAACATAATTCCAAACTTCTTGGAAGCTTTGTTCATTTTTAAAATTATTTGTTCATTGTCTTTCTGATTGGGTTAATTCAAAAGCCTTGTCTTCGAGCTCTGAAGTTCTTTCTTCTACTTGTTTGATTCTAATGTCGAGCCTTTCCAGTGTGTTTTGCGCTTCTCTAAGTGTGTCCTTCATTTCCAAAAGTTGTAATTGTTTTTTAATTTATGTGATCTAATTCTCTTAAGATTTTTCCATTTATATCCTGTATCCTTCTTTTTTCATTATTTCTTTAAGTTGATATTCACCTTTGTCTGGTGTACTATTGAGTATCTTAATTAATCAATTTTCTGAACTCTTTTTCTGGCAATTCAGAGTGTCTTGTTGGTTTGTATCCATTACTGGTGAGCTAGTGTGATTTTGGGGTGGTGTTTTCATTTTACCCAAATTGTGTTTTTGGTTCCTTCTCATTTGGATGGACTATGTCAGAGGAAAGTTCTGAGATTCAAGGGCTGCTGTTTAGTTTCTTATGTCCCATGGGGTGCTTCTTTGATGTGGTACTCTTCCCCTTCCCCTGGAGATGAGGCTTCCTGAGAGCCAAACTGCAGTGATTACTATTTCTCTTCTGGGTCTAGCCGCACAGCAGAGCTACCAGGCTCTCTACTAGAACTGGGGTGTATCTGCAGAGTCCTGAGATGTAATCTGTCTTCAGGTCTCTTAGCCATGGAAACCAGCACCTGCTCCAGTGGAGGTAGCACAGGAGTGAAGTGGACTCTGTGAGGGTCCTTGATTCTAGTTTTGTTTAGTGCACTGGTTTTGTGTTGGTTGGCCTCCAGCCAAGAGGTGGTGCTTTCAAAAAAATCAGCAGCTGCAATAGTAGAGGGAGGATACAAGCTTGCCCTAGAGTTACCTGGATAAATATTCAGGTTCTTCAAGTGGTGAGTGGAGCCACGGAGCTCTCAAGAGATTATGTGCCTTGTCTTTAGCTACCAAGGTGGATAGAGAAAGACCATCAGGTGGAGGCAGGATTAGGCATGTCTGAGTTCAGCTTCTCCTTGGGCAGGGCTTTCTGCAGCCACTGTAGGGGCTGGGGTTGTGGTTCTCAGTCCAATGGAGTTATGTTTCCAGGGTGATTATGGCTGCCTCTTCTGTGTCATATAGGTTTCCAGAGAAGGGATGGAAAGCTGGCAGTGACAGGCATAGCCAGCTTCCATGTAGTCAGAAAGGTCAGTCTCACTCCCAACACATCCTCCCAATAGTAGCAAGTTTATTTCCAGACAGCTACTGAGCAAAGCTGAGAACTTACTCCAAACTACAAGCTTCCTACCTGATAAAATAAGCAGGGCTTTCAGGTTTTGCCCCTCCCTACATGCTTCGACTTCTGTTCCCACTCCTTGTATTCTGTCCAGGAAATTTTGCATTCAGTCAAAATTGTTACAAAGTTCAGCTAGAAGTTTACTTCTCCCTGTGATCTTTCCCCAATTCCACTGGCAGGCCTCCCCAGGAACTCCTGTGAGACAAAGTCGTAAGTGGCTTCCCTGGGGACTGAGAGTGCCCACATGGCTCTTTTCACATTTTCTCTACTTCTTTATTTTTCTTGGCTCTTTAAATTTGTCTCAGCTCCAGGTAATGGTGGCTACAAGCTGAGGCTCCTCTGCCTTTGAAAAGGGGAGGGAAGAGTGGGAAGGACTGCATCATGTAGTCTAAGTGGCAGCTCAGCCACAATATAATAGAACACAAGGTAGATTTCTAAGGTTTTTGACTCTAGACTCAGACTCTCAGAAAGCACTTCTGGACTCACCCAGGTTTGGTGAACCTTGCCATCTTGAAGGAAAGGATACAGGCCTGGCTGGTTATGCCACCTGCTGACTGTAGACCCCAGATCCTTGAGCAAACATAGGCAGTATCCAGGGACAGATTACACCAGGCCTTGGCTGAGACCAAGTGCTGTGCTGGCTTCAGGCCCGTCATAGTGGTGGTGGCCACAGGGATGCTTGTGTCACACCACTACAGCTTTAGGAGGCTCAGGACAGAGAGAGAAACTCTGCATATCTGGGAGAAATTAAGGGAAGGGAACAAGAGTTTCCACCTGGTAATGCAGAGAATTCTCACAGATCTTGTCCAAGATCTCTATAAGTCTGTAGGAACCACAACATTACTGGGCTTGGGCTAACCTTAAAACAAACACAGCATAGATAATAACACCCAAGTACTTTCAAATATCTGAAAAGCCTTCCCAAGAAGGATGACTACAAATAAGTCTAGACAGTGAAGACTACGATAAATATCTAACTCTTCAGTGCCCAGACACTGAAGAACATCTACTAGCATCAACACCATCCAGGAAAACTTCACCTCACCAAATGAACTAAATAAGGCACCAGGGACAAATCCTGAAAATACAGAGATGTAGGGCCTTTCAGACAGAGAATTCAAAATACCTGTTTTGAGGAAACTCAAAGAAATTCAAGATAACACAGAGAAAGAATTCAGAATTCTATCACATACATTTAACAAAGAAATTAAAATAATTCAAAATAATCAAGCAGAAATTTTGGAGCTGAAAAATTTAAGTCACATACTGAAGAATGCATGAGGGTCCTCAACAGCAGAATTGATCAAGCCAAAGAAAGAATTTGTGAGCTTGAAGACAGGCTAATGGAAAATACATAGCCAGAGGAGAAAAAAAGAATAAAGACTAAAAAACAATGAAGCATGCCTTCAGAATCTAGAAAATAGCCTCAAAGAGGCAAATCTAAGACTTGTTGGCATTAAAAAGGAGGTAGAGAAAGAGATGGGGGAGAAAGTTTATTGAAAGGGATAATAACAGAGAATCTCCCAAACCTAGAGAAAGACATCAACATCTAAGTACAAGCAGGTTATTGAACACCAAACAGATCTATCCCAAAGAAGAGTACCTCAAGGCATTTAATAATCAAACTCCCAAAGGTCAAGGACAAAGAAAGGATTCTAAAAATCAGCAAGATAAAAGAAATAAATACCATGCAATGAAGCTCCAATACATCTGGCAGCAGACTTTTCAATGGAAACCTTACAGGCCAATAAAGGTATCACATATTTAAAATGCTGAAGGAAAAAAATTACCCTAGAATAGTATATCTGAAGAAAATATCCTTCAACATGAAGGATACAAAAACTGAGGGATTTAATCAATACCAGACCTGTCCTATACGAAATGCTAAACAGAGTACTTCAAGCAGTAAGAAAATGATATTATTAAACAATAAATACTCATGTGAAAGTATAAAACTCACTGGTAATAGTAACTACACAGTAAAACACAAAGTCTTATAACAGTGTCATCATGGTATATAAACTACTCATATCCTCCATAGAAAGATTAAATGATGTACCAATCAAAAATAGTAACTATAGTCTGGGTACAGTCACTCATCCATGTAATCCCAGCACTTCTGGAGACCGAAGTGGGTGAATCACCTGAGGTCAGGAATTCAACAGCCTGGATAACACGGAGAAACCCCGTCTCTACTAAAAAATGCAGAAATTAGCCAGGCATGGTGGTGGGTGCCTGTAGACCCGGCTACTCTGGAGCTGAGGCAGGAAAAATTGATTGAATCTGGGAGGCAGAGGTTGCAGTGAGCTGAGATCGCACCACCACACTCCAGCCTGTGTGACAGAGCAAGACTCTGTCTCAAAATAATAATAATAATAATAATAATAATAATAATAGTAGTAGTAGTAGTAACTATAGCAACTTTTCAAGATATAGTCAATACAATACTACCAAAAGCAATCTACAAACTCAATGCAATCCCTATCAAAATACCAATGACATTCTTCACAAAAGTAGAAAAAAAATTCTAAAATTTATGTGGTACCACAAGAAACCCAGAATAGCCAACACTATCCTAAGCAAAAAGAACGAAACTGGAGGAATCACAGTACCTGACTTCAAATTATACTACGGAGCTATAATAAACAAAACAGCGTGGCACTGGCTTATAAACAGACACACAGACCAATAGAAAAGAATGGAAAACCCAGAAATAACTGCACAGACCTACAGTGAATGCATTTTTGACAAAAAGCGCCAAGAACAAACACTGGAGAAAAGACAGTTTCTTCAATAAATGATTCCGGGAAAATTGGATATCCATATTCAAAAGAATGAGACTAGACACCTGTCTCTCACATTATACAAAAATAGAAACAAAATGGACTAAATATTTAAATCTAAGATCTCAAACTATGAAACTACTGCAAGAAAAGTTTGGGGAAAATCTCCAAGACATTAGTCTGGGCAAAGGCTTCTTTAGCAACCCTATAAACACAGGCATCTGAAGAAAATATGGACAATTGAGATTGCATCAAGTTAAAAAGCTTCTGTGCAGCAAAGGATACAATCAACAAAGGGAAGAGACACCCCACAGAATGGGAGAAAATATTTGTAAAATCTCTATCTGACAATGGATTAATAACCAGAATAGATAAGAAGCTCAAACAGCTCCCAAAGAAACTAATAATCCAATCAAAAGATGGGCAAAAGATTTGAATAGACCTTCCTCAAAAGAAGACATAGAAATGGCAAACAGACATATGAAAAGACACCTAACATCACTGATCATCAGATGAATGCAAATCAAAACTACAATGAGATATGATCTCATCTCAGTTAAATGGCTTATATACAAAAGACAGGCAATAACAAATGCTGGCAATGATGTTGAGAAAAACTAACTTTATTACACTGTTGATGGAAATGTAAATTAGTACAACCACTATGGAGAACAGTTTAAAGATTCATCAGAAAACTGAAAATTGAGCTACTGTATGATCCAACAATCTCACTGCTAAATATATACCCCAAGCAAAGGAAGTCAGTTTATCAAAGACATATCTGCACTCCTGTCTTTATTGCCACACCGTTTACAATTGGAAGCAACCTAAGTGTCCATCAACAGATGAATGGATAAAGAAAATGCAGTACGTATATACCATGAAGTATTATTCAGCCATAAAAAATGATAATATCCTGTCATTGGTAACGATATGGAGGAATTTGGAGACCATTATGTTAAGTTTAATAAGCAGGGCACCAAAAAGCAAAAATTGCATGTTCTCACTTACTTGTAGAATCTAAAAATCAAATTAATTGAACCCAAGGCCATAGAGAATAGAAGAATGGTTACCAAAAGCTGGGAAGGGTAACGTGTGGTTCGGGGGGGATGTGGCAATGATTAATTAGTATGAAAAAATAGAAAGAATGATGAGACCTACTATTCGATAGCACAATAGGGTGACTATAGTCAATAATAACTTGATTTTACATTTTAAAATAACGCAACTAGATTATTTGTAACCCAAAGATAAATGTTTGAGTGGATGTATACCCTATTCTCCATGATGCGCTTATTTCATATTTCATGTCGGTATCAAAACATCTCATGTACCTCATAAACATATACACCTACTATGTACTCACAAAAAATTTAAAAGAAAAGAATAATAAAACCATTGGGGGCTATTTTTAAGAAATGATTTATATTATTTAAATAATTTAAAATAATGTGGTTAGATTTGAGGGGCTGAAAAGGAAAGAAATGTAATTTCATCATTTTTAGGAAAAAGTTCAAGCAGAAGCATACACACGTGCACACACACGCACACACAAACATACATCATCATCATCATTATCATCATCATCCACAATAGCAGAACACCCAGTAAAAATTTTTACTGGTAAGACTCACACCTTTGAATGTGAAAGGCATTGAATATAGAAGGCACTGTTATTTTCTGGAAGGAAAAGAATTAAGAAAAAGAAAACAAAAGCATGCAAAAACAAATGCATATAATGTATGCAGAAGAAATATAGTTTTATTCTTAGAAAGTCAAAGGCATAAAGAAATTGATATCAAAAATATACTAAGAGTTGCATTATATATTTGACTCTTTCAGTCTTGTCACACTGAAAACTATATCCATTCATCAAAAAACTAAACATATAGCTACCATATGATACAGATATTCCACTTCTAGGTATATATACAAAAGAATTGAAACAACATTCAAAAGAGATCTTTTCACACTCATGTTAATAGCATTATTATTTACAATAGCCAAGAGGTGGAAGCAACCCTTATGCCTATCAGTTATTGAATAGATAAACACAATGTGCTGTATGTATACTATGGAATATTATTCAGTCTTAAAAAGAAAAGAGCTCTGGTCTAAGACTATAACATGGATTAAATTTGGGGACATTATTTCCAATAAAATAAGCCAGTCACAAAAGTCTAATGCTGTATAATTCCAAACATGTGGTATCTAAAGTAGTCAAGTTCATAGAAAGAGAAAGTAGAATGGTGATTATGTAAGGCAGGGAGAGGGAAAAATTGTATGTTTTTGTTTAGTGGGTATAGAGTTTCAGTTTTGCAGCATTAAAAAGATCTGGAAATCTGTTGTACAACATTGTGATTGTTCTTAACATGACTGAAGTGTGCAGTTAAAAATTGTGAAGATGATAAATTTTATGTTATGTGCTCTCTACCATAATTTTTTAAGAAGATATTTTAAACTATATCCAATTGTGGAGAATTGTACATTTTGTACAGACTAATTGCTCCCCAAAAAGTTCACTGGAACTAAGATTAAGGGATCAATTTGGTTCACTATTACTAGGCATTTCTTGGTCAGAATTAAGCAGTTTGGCTATTGTGGGCTGGTGTTAAGTGAGTCTATTAATTGAATTTGGGGGGGAAATATTTGCCTTAAAATATATTTAGTGTATTAATACAAATATACATATAAACATAAATAGAATTAATGATACAGAGCTCTTATCAGAATGATTTAATTAATGTAGAGTACACTAATTCTATCAGTAATTTATCAACTAAAAAACTTGTAACATATAATAGCAGAAAATGTATTACAAATCTTGTAATCTAGCATAGTTCATGACAATAAACCAAGAAGGTTATATACCACTTTAAAAATAAAAGGGAAGCAGTGTATCCTATATATAAAGGCTTCAGTTTTTTGAATGAATTTTTGAAGTGAATTATCTTCTTTTGAAAGAATAATATTAGTTGCATTGAGAATCACTATATTCATCTCATTTTGACAGATCCAGTGTTTGATTTGTATTTTGTGTTATATTTGATTTGTTGTCCTAGGAGAGAGAGACACATATAACCCTTTCACTGAGTCTTCCTATTTTCCTTGTAAAAATAATATCATTGCAACTGCCTAAAAAAATGAAAATTTTTTTAAGATTGTCTTTGCCAGCCATGAATTGCACAGAATCTCAAAGATAAGAATGGCCCCACCTTATGCAAATTTAACAAATACAAACAGGTTTATATGACTCATCAATCAGTGACTCCTCATTTCAATAAAGGATTCATTCTAAATTATACATCTTTTAAACAAATTTTAACTAGAATTAAATTTCATCTTCAGTAATACATTCATTGTATTGCTAATACCCTTCAGCCAAAGACAACAAAAACTCTAATTCAACAGGTTGGATTTATTACTCATTGTGGTGTCCTTGGTAAGAAGCTATTAAGAAGAAATTTTTAAATAAGATTTGGGCTTTGGTTAGGCGATATTGTGTAAGGTCTAAGGAAACAGGGCCTGCTTTGGATTGAGTGTTGTCAGAAAATGATAACAATTCTATGACTGCACATCTTAATAAATCTTACATATAAGAAACACAGATGAGAGTAAAGATAAAACTGTCATTGGTTAAGAAGTAGCAGTCACTCAGCTTAGTTTAATCAGAGAAGCCTTATGTAGAAAGTCAAAACTTTTATATGGTATCCTATTAAGAATGAGGATGGATTGAGAAATTTTAAGTAAAGAAATGGCATAACCAAATTTTATTATAACAATAAAGATTAGAGAGGATAAACACCAGTGACAATGAGAAATTAGTATACAGCTACAATAATTCAGATTTTGAAACTTTGAATTGAGGAAATAAATATAAATATGGAAAGGTAGAGACAACTCTGAAAATGATTTAGAAGGTAAAATCTAAAGCCACTGTTGACTAATTCTATATTTGTTAGGGAAAGGGGGAAGTCAAGAATGACTCTAGGATTTCTGAATCATTACCTAAAAATGGGAATATGAAAAAAAGGATTGAAGTAAGCAGGGGAATAGATAGAGGGAGGGAAATTCACTTTTGAACAATTTTATGTGCCTAAAGGATACACAAATGGACATACCCAGATAGAAACAGAAATATAAGTCTCAAGGAAAAGAGGTCATCAGCCCTAGAGGTACTGATTCAAGAGTCATGCTATGGTAAAACATGATAGTTAATTATATTTGTCACCTTGGCTAGGCCACCGGGTGCCCAGATTTGGTTAAACATTATTCTGTGAGGATGTTTTTGGATAAGGTGAGCGTTTACATTGGTAGACATTGAGTAAAGTAAAATGACCTCTATAATGTGGTTGTACCTCATTCAGTTGAAGGCCTGAATAGAACATAATGACCAGCCTCCTCTGGGCAAGATAGAATTCATCAATAGACTTCCTTTATACTTATTCTGCAACCCCAGCTCCTCCTGGTTCTACAGCAGATAGCCTTCAGACTGGAACTGTAGCATTGACTCTCCTGGAGTCTTCAGCCTGCTGACCCATCCTGCAGAATTTGAACTTGACAGCCTCCATAATCACATAAACCAATTTTTTATGATAAATGTCTTTGTTTTCACATCCTATTAATTCTAATTATCTGGAAGACCCTGACTAATGCATATAAGGAGGATTGGTTTGCTATTACCTAAGAACAAAGTGTAAAATGAAAAAACAAAGTTAAAATATTGAGAGTGAGTAGAGCAAGTGGAGTGATGGAAACAGACTAAGAAGGGATATTAAGAAAGATATAAAGGGAAGCAGCAAAAAATAGTGTCCAGGAACAGCTGATAGGAGAATTTCAAGAAGTTAATGGGTGAACAGTCAAGTTCTGCAAAGAAGTACAGGAAGATAAGAACTGCAAAATGCTTAACTGGATTGAGTAAGTAAGTAGAAGTCAGATCACCCAGAAAGTCCCACTTATTTTGTGAGATTCTGTAATAGAAAAAAGAATAATGCCTTGTCTCTGTAGAGTATTTCATCATCTACACAACCCTTTCACATATGTATTTATTTGATTTAACTTTCACAACAACACTCTGTGAGGGAGGAAGGTATAATTATTCTGATTTTGCATTTAAGGAATTTAAAACTTGAACAAGCTTCCTAAAATTATAACTTTTAAATGTCAAAGTCAGTACAGAAATCTAGGTTTTCTGACTACTTGCATAATTCAATTTACATTATACCATAAGGAACTTCTATCGTGCTACATAAAGTTCTAGAAAGCCTAGACACATACTGGCAAAAAACTTGGCTATTCTTGACATCAACATCAGAACTCAGGGACTTATCCTAACATTCTTGGTTTTAATAATCCATGATAGAGGTTTCATTCTTTAATCTAAACTTTTATGGAAAATATTTATAGTTTTTTTTTTTCTACCACCTTGTAGGATAGCTAAATTGAATACATTGATTACCATTTGCATTCAGTCACACTTTCTTTTAAAATAATAACATTTACATTGTGATTACCATATGCTATACATTGCGCTAAGCACCTTACATTTCTTAACTCAGTTAATATTCAGAACAAACTTATGAGGTAGGTCTTGTTATGATTACTTTCTCTATGCAAATAAGAAAACTGAGGTACTGAGTATTTAAATAATTTGCCCAAGATAATGCAGCTAAGAATTCGTGAAATTGAGATTCAAGCATAGTCACTTCCAATATGCTAACTGCTATTGTCTTCCAACTTCAAAGAATGCCCATTAACTCTGACATTCTAGCGTTTATCGAACAAGTCTATTTATACACTGTTTGTCTCCTTTTATTTATAAGATATGGCTTTCGGTTCTCTGTGTTCTATACTCATATGACAGCCCCTCTAGTTCCTCTTCTGCCTGTCCCACATCCTATCTCCTGTAGGGTCTTTTTATTATTTTATGCACATTATTAAATACTATATTATCTTTCTTCACATGGGTGCCTGAATCCCAGGTAAAGTCTTCATCGGTCACATATTCTTGTGTTTTGATACTAATACAGGACTCAAGGGTTCTTAGCAATGTTGTCATCAAAGTATATTATCATGTTTATCTTTTAGACTGTGAATAACAATTATTAATTTCTGTTATGTCGATAGGGTCACATAAGTCTATTTCATCTGTTAAAAAAACAAATAGTATGACAAGAGCAATGTGCTTATCTAGCTTTTGAAAGGAAAATGTCCTTGATCTGCGCCTCTTTGTTACTCCAAAAGAAAATTGCAATATAGTATTTTCATCAATCTTCATACAAGACCTGTAAAAACATTAATTTGTTTAATCTATAGAACTCGTGATTAGAGCTGTAGAAAAGACTGTCCTGGACTGTACAATTTAAGTACTTTATATAGACACAGGTTGATAGGTTTTTCAAACATCTAACTGCTTAAAGTACATCTTCTACTCTGTCATTAATCGATTGGTATCCTTTTGACTGTTTGCTCTACAATAACACAGAGAAAACTTCATTACTACATTTCAATGACACATTAGATAAAGTGAATACTGGAGAGACAGTAGATTGCCTGAACTGGAAGAAGGAAGATAAGTAGATTTATATTCTTCTTTTTTTTTTTTTTTTTTTTGCAAGTCTGCAAAAACACACACAGAATTATATAGGCAATCATTAAAACCCCTTTATTTTATTACATAAGCCTAGATCAAGATAATTCCTTTTTAACACAACAGTGATGATGTTGCAGTGCTTCTCAAAGCACTTCTGTTTCTAATGTTTCATTAGCTTTTTAAACTTCTTGCTTTGATCCAGGGTATTTTTCTTTATTTCATTTGTAAAGCAAGTAAATGTAATAAGCACCCTTTTGGAAAATCAGCCTGGCTTAAATCATGCATTCTTTATACAATGTTAGGAGGAGAATGGTTAACATTTGTAGCCTCATGACTTGCAAATGAAAGAAAATAATAACGCTTAGCAAGACATTAGAAGAACACATTCACCATGACTCATACTGCCCTTGAAGGTGTAGCTTAAAAAAGCAGAGAAATAGATTTGACACCACTTGGACTTGCAGCTTGGACATGCTGCATTAAACTGTTCAAAATTAATTTAATCTGAGCAAGGAGAATAATAGCCTCTCAGATCAAGGCTTCTGATAGCAGTAATTTGCACTCGAAAGTACTTCCAAAGGGAAAGAATAAATGAAGGGCGACTCTCCAAAACTGAGTGAGCAAATGTATTCACTAAGTGAAAGCCTCTTGATCACCCTATAAAAGATCATCCAAAAAAAATGACACATTCTATATCATTCTCTTGGGTAGGAATTTTCTCTTGCAACTGTTCAGTTGCTCTGCTCTGGGCATAGATTGATTCCTTTTTGAACTGTTGATGACTCTAGAGAAAGAGTCTGGCTTCCGTTGCTACATTAATTCAGTGGTCCAAAACCAAATTGAGGAAAGATCATGCAGTCACAGGGTTGGTGCCCAATATTCTTTTTCATACTCTTGGGGAAGACATTTTTTGGTAAGTAAGTGAGCAAAAGAATCATAATAAGTATTCAGAGTTTGCGAGAATTCATGGCACTTTCTTAAAATCACAGAAATGCTCTCACAGAATCCAGGTGCCAAGGTGCAGAGCATAGGGAAGGACATGTTCCCAAGAGAGAAAAAAGATCTGACTCATCAAATAGTTAATATACCAGGCAGTGGGGGCAGACTGGTAGATAGGGTGATTTGAGAAGCACTACAGAATCTGATTACTTGAAATTATTTATTCCAATGACTTACCACATAGTAAAAAAATCTACCCATTGCTCACTCCTTTCAGAATAATGCATCCAGAAATTATTTGCACATTCATATATTACATTAGTAATCACCCAGCACTTAGCCAAACTCTAAGGGACTGAGATACAACATAGACATAGGAAAAACTGACTTCAAGAGTATTGGGCAGGTGGGTTCCTTTGGCAGGTGGGTTTTTTTGGGCAGGTGAGTGCCTGTGAAAGCAGATGGAAGAAGGGACTCCTAATAATTTATAGCAAGTATAAAATAGTAAGTACAGACAAAAACAATGATGTTAAGTGCCCAAATAATTACATGCACAGAATGACAAAACTAACTTCATTTTAGACTATTTCTTTTCCTTGACATTAATCAAGTTTTCTGTTTATCCCTTGATTTGAGCTCTAATGGTGGTAAGAAAGTATATGCAGGGAAATGAAGAATGAGTTTTTCCAAATTTCATGAGAATAAGTAACATGTTAGTATTCAAGTTTCATTTTCAGTTTCTTAATTGCTTTTCTATTGCAAATTTAGAGTAAGGAAAACTAAAAGATCATTTTAAATCCTCTGGTAACACTTAATTTCTTCTTAATAACTTACCTGCCAGTAGTCATTTGTTCTATAATAATTCAAAAAATGCTGGTTATGCCAAAGACCCTTTTCACAAAGAACGTATCTCAGATATGGAAGAAGTGCAAAATAAACTGAGGATTTTCAGGATATTAAACAAAATAGCCATTTGCTCTTGATCAATGTTGCTAGTAAAGCCCCCCACCCCACAAAAAAATCAGAAATGATTATCATTTAAAAACTGCACACAATGTTTTGCATTCTTATCTGGCCTCTAATAAAAACCATTGAAATTTTTCACTCAGTTATGCCATTTTTTTCATGGATTACGTTGACATTACTAGAAGAGGGATTTTTAAATGTTTTTAGTTAATCAACAATTTCATACTGAAATTTTGCCAATCTCTGTATGTCAGCCGATTTCCTCTTTTCACTTCAGAGAAAAAAGAATTTTTCATATTATTATTTGATAATAGGTCATGTTTCTCAAAGTGGGGCTATAAGCCACTTGTATTAGAATCACTGATGCTATTAAGAAGATATGATAACAGGCCCCATCCCTGAGATTTCCTCTCTATGGGACTTATTCTGAAGTTTCAGAAACACTGTTTTCCATCTTTTAGAACAACTCCCATCCCATGCAGGAAGTCAACCTACAATATCCTTGAAGGATAGGCTTATAGCCTCTGCTTTAAAACTTCCACTGAAATGGAATTTATGATGTCACACATCAGCCATTATTACACTAAGTCAAAATGTATGGGGAAAATTCTACTTGTTGCTTTTAGTTCATCCCTCTGAAGCCACACAAAAACAAATGCAATTCCTTTTCCACATGGCAGTCCTTCAAATATTTGGAGAACACTATTCTTCCCTGTTTTCTCCCCCAGGCTAAATATCCTCAGCTCCCACAACCATTCCTTACATTTCCAGAAAGCTTTTCCATTCTTGTCACCAATCCTGGATAGGCTCCAGTTTGTCATTGTCTCTCTTGAAACTTGATGCCAAGAGCTGAATATAATGTAGAAGGTGTGGTTTTCCCACTAGAGAGTATTATGACACTGTTCTTTCTTCCACTTGTTTAGAATATTAGACATTAATAAAGTACCCTAAACTTGTGCAGGCCTCTGTGACTGTATTTTTAATTTTTTGCATTCACATGTGACTGTAATAGCATATTGTACTTACAGTAAGCAAAAACCTTTAGGTTTTGGTTATTTAGAAGGCTATCAAGCTATTCCTGCTTCATACTTTATGCCTATAGTTAATATTTTGTCTAAGAACAGCACTTAGATTTTATTTTCTTCACATTATATCACTGGTGGACCATCATTTGAAGCATATTGACCTTTTTAATAAAATATAATTCAGTAATATCCATTTCTCTCAGCTTTACTTCATACATTAAATTTAAGAATTGTTTCATTTTGTGTTATTTATGGCTTCATTAAAGTCACGAACCAAATATTGAAATTCAGGGCAAGGACTAATATCCTGTTGGCAAATCCTTCATGACTTCCTACAAGGCTGATCTAAATTCATTAATCAAATATTTAATAAAATTGTTTGATTTATGTTTATTTGTGAATTTTAGAATTTTTTTATGGATTTATTATTTACATTTACATTTTTGTTACTAACTTTATATCCTTCATCTATTTTGAACAGCTGTATTGAAATATATGTAATAGCCCACAAAATTAACTTATTTAAAGCATACAATTAAGTGGATTTTAATATATTCACAGAATTGTATATTTATCACCAAAATAAATTTTAGAATATTGTCATTTTCCCAGAAAGAAACCTCATGCCCTTTAACAGTGACTCACCATCTCAATAACCCAGCATCCCTTGGCAACAACTAATTCATTTTGATCTCTATACATTTGCTCAGTATAGACATTTCAACTAAAAGGAATCATACAATATGTGGCCTTTTATGTCTGGTTTCTCTCACTTAGCAAAATCTTTCCAAGGTTCATTCATGTTGTAGTATATATCAGCACTTCATTTCTTTGTATTGGCTGAATAATATTGCATTATACAGATATATCACATTTTATTTATCCATTCAATTGGTGAATGTTTGAGTTGTTTTCAACTTTTGGCTATTATGAATAGTGCTGCTGTAGACATTCCTGTACACGTTTTTGAACAGACATGTTTTCACTTTCCTTGGTTATACAACTAGGAATGGATTGTCTATAAGATGTTAACTCTTGTTTAAACATTTGAGGGACTATCTGATTGTTTTCAAAAACAGATGCATCATTGTATACTCACATCAACAGTATATAAAGGTTTCCAATTTCTCCATGTTCTCACCAACACTTGTTATCTTTTTATTATGCCAGTCTAGTGCATGTGAAGCTGGATCTCACTGTGATTTTTAATTGCATTTCCCTCATGTCTGATAATGTTGGTTGTTCATTCATTTTCTTGATGATGTCTTATGAAGCACAAAGCATTGCTTTGTTTTGTTTCATTTTCATGCTTTCTAATTTATTGATTTTATTTTTGTTGCTTGTGTTTGGTCTCATATCTTAAAAACCTCATATCTTAATCCAACAACATGAAGATTTGCACTTAGGTTTTCTACTAAGAGCTTTATACTTTTAGCTCATACACTTAAATTTTTGATCCACTTCAAGTTAAATTTTAACATTGTTTGATGTAGGGGTGTAGATATACAGTTGTCCCAATACCAATTATTAAAAAGACTATTCATTCCCTCTTTGAATTTTCTTGAAACTCTTGTTGAAAATCAGTTGGTCTTAAATGTATGGATTTATTTCTGTACTCTCCATTTTACTCCATTTATCTCTATGTCGGTCCCTATTCTAGCACCATGCTGTCTTTTTTACTGTATATTTGTAATAAGTTTTAAAATTAGGAAGTGTGATTCTCCGAAATTCATTGTTATTGTGGGTCTCTTGAATTTACATGTGAATATTAAGATCAACATGTGAATATCTGCAGAAGTGGCAACTGAAATTTTGACAGAGATTGCATTTGATCTATTAATTAATTTGAGGACTACTGCCATCTTAACAATATTAATTAAAATTAACAATATTAATTTTTCCAATCCATGAACACAGAATATATTTTCTTTATTATTATACTTTAAGTTCTGAGGTATATGAGCAGCTTGTGCAGGACTGTTACATAGGTATACACATGCCATGGTGGTTTGCTGCATCCATCCCCGTATCATCTACATTAGGTATTTCTCCCTATGTTATCTCTCCCCAATCCACCCACCCCCTGCTATCCCTCCCCTAGGTCCCCCACCCCCCAACAGGCCTTGGTGTGTGATACTCCCCTCCTTGTGTCCATGTGTTTTCATTATTCAACACCCACTTATAAGTGAGAACATGCAGTGTTTGGTTTTCTGTTCTTGTGTCAGTTTGCTGAGAATGATGGTTTCCAGCTTCATCCATGTCCCTGCAAAGGACATGAACTCATCCTTTTTATGATTGCATAGTATTCCAGGGTGTATATGTGCTACATTTTCTTTTTCCAGTATATCACTGATGGGCATTTGGGTTGGTTCCAAGTCTTTGCTATTGTAAACAGTGCTGCAATGAACATATGTGTGCATGTGTCAGAATATATTTTCATTGATTTAGGTTTTTAATTTCTTCAATGACACTTTGTGGTTTTTAAGTATATAAGAATTACACTTATTTTGTTAAATTCATTTCTATATGCCTTTACAAATGAAATTGTTTTCTTAGTTTAATCTTGTTTATTAATATTATATAGAAACACAACTGATTTTCCTATATTATGTGTCTTGCAACCTTGTTGAACTCATATATTAGTTATAAATTTTTTTAGGGGATTCCTAAGGACTGTCTATATACTCCTAACGTCACACAGTTTTCAAACAGAGGTTGTTTTAATGCTTTCTTTCTGTTAGAAGGTAAATTTTTTTCTCCTTCTTCCCTTTTGCCACAGATAGGCAAATAGTGTACTATTCTACTCAATAGTACACTATTGAACAGAAGTAATGAAAGCAAATTTGATTGTTCCTGATCTTAGGGGAAAAAACATTCAGTCTTTCACTATTTTATATGATGGCAGCTGTGAGATACCTAATTCAATCCCTTTGTTATAGATATTTTAAGAATTTCTATTTCTTCTTAATTCATTTTAGGTATTTTGCATCTTTCTAGGAATTTTTCCATTTTATCTAAACTGCCTATTTTGATAGCCTACAGTTATTGACATAATTACCTTATAATCTTTTTATTTATGTAAGATTGGTAGTAATATCTTCTCTTTCATTTATGACTTTAGCAATTAAATTTTCCATCTTTTTTCATGGTAAATCTAGCTACTGGTTTGTCAGTTTTCTTAATCTTTTTAAATAATCAACTTTTAGTTTTATTGATTTTCTCCATTGTGTTTCTATTTTTTATTTCATTAATTTTCTGCTGTAATCCTGGTTATTTCTTTTCCTTCTCCTTGTTTTGGCTTTAGTTTGCTCTTCATTTTCCTATCTCTTAAGATAGAAGGTTATCATTTTTTGAGACATTTCTTCTTCTTTAATGTATGTGTTTTTAGCTTTAAATATTCCTCTAAGTACTATTTTGGCTGCCTCCCACAAATTTTATTATGTTGTGTCTTTATTTTTGTTCATCTCAACGTATTTTCAAATTTCCCTTGTGACTTTATCTTTGAACTGTTATTTCATAATGTGTTGTTTAATGCTCACATATTTGTACATTTTTCAAATATATTTCTGTTACTAATTTTCAATTTCAATCCACTGTGATTGAGAGAACGTACTTTATATTATTTTATTTTCTTACATTTATTAAGACTTGTATTATGACCTAGCATTTGTCTATCCTGGAAAATATTTAATGTGCATTTGAGAAGAACATACGTTCTGCGTAAGAACATACGTTTGTGTATCATTATTATTCAAGTCCTTTATTTCTGTGGTCATCTTATTTCTAGTTGTTCTATTTAATATTGAAAGTTGGGCACTGAAGTCTCTGGGCATTACTATTGTATTGTCTATTTCCAACCTCAATTCAGTCAGCCTTTGTTTCATACTTTTCTGATTTCTGTTCTTAAGTGCATATATGCATATCATTATTACAGCTTCTTGATGGATTAAACATTTTAGCATTATAAAAGTTCCTCTTTACATCTAAAGGCATTTCATGTTTTAAAGTGTATTTCTTCTAATATTAGTGCAGTAGTTCTCCCTATCATGGAGGGTATGTTTCAAGACATCCTGTAGATGCCTGAAACTAAAGATATTACCAAATCCTATGTGTACAGTCACCACTCAGTATTCACAGGGGATTGGTTCTAAGACTTTCCCACAGATACTAAAATCTGTGGGTGCTGAAGTTTCTCCGTTTGCCCTGCAGAACCTGTAGATATGAAAAGTCAGCCCTCTGTACCTGCAGGCTCCACATCTTGTAAATACTGTAATTTCTATCACTAGTTGGTTGAATATGAAGATGCAGAACCACAGATACATAAGGCCAACTGGACTGTTTTTATCTATACATACATATCCATGATCAAGTTTAATTTATAAATTAAGCATAGTGAAAGATAAAAAAAATAACTAATAATGACATAGAAAAATTATAACAAAATGCTAACATCACTACTCTTACACTTTAAGGTAATTATTAAGTAATATAAGGGTGACCTGAAGACAAGCACTGCAATACCACAACAGTTGATCTGATAATTGAGACAGGTACTTTGGCTGCATCCCATAAATTTTACTATGTTGTATCTTCATTTTCATTCATCCCTGTTCACCGCAGCTAGGAACTTTTAGAGTAGTTGTGGTTTTTGCATTCTTAGAATTTGCTGTTTGATATTAGAATACATTCTTAAATAAATGTGGTTATGTTATATATCATTTTAATGGACACTTCTCATGTTTTTTGCTAATGACTTATTACTTGCTGTTTATTTCATGTTTATTTTAGACTATGGAAATGATGTTAGACAAAAAAACAGATTCAAGCAATTTTCTTATTCGAGTTAAAAATGGGTTATAAAGTGTCAGAGACAACTTGCAACATCAGCAACACATTTGGCCCAGGAACGGCTAACGAAAATACAGTGCAGTGGCGTTCAAGAAGTTTTGCAAAGGAGATGAGAGCCTTAAAGTTGAGGAGCATAGAGGCCAGCCATCAGAAGTTGACAAAACAACAAATTGAGAGCAATCATTGAATCTGATCTTCTTACAACTACACGAGAAGTTGCTGAAGAACTCAATATTGACCATTCTATGATCATTCAGCATTTGAAACAAATTGGAAAGGTAAAAAAAGCTCGATAAGTGGGTGCCTCATGAACTGACCAAAAATCAAAAAAAGAAAAAAATAGTCATTTTCAAATGTTGTCTTCAACAACAAATCATTGTTCATTAAGATTGTGATGTGTGATGGAAAGTAGATTTTATACTACAACCAGTGATGACCAGCTCAGTGGTTGGACCAAGAGAAAGCTCCAAAGCATGTCCCAAAGCCATATTTGCATCAAAAAAGGTCATGGTCACTGTTTGATGGTCTACAGCTCCTCTGATCCACTACACCTTTCTGAATCTTTGCAAAACCATTATCTCTGAGATGTTTGCTCAGCAAATTGATGAGATGCACTGAAAACTGCAATGCCTGCAGCTGGCATTGGTCAACAGAAAGAGAACAATTCTTCACAACAACACCTGACCACATGTCATACAACCAATGCTTCAAAAGTTGAATGAATTGGGCTATGAAGTCTTGCCTCATCCACCATATTCTTCTGACCTCTTGCCAACTGACTACCACTTCTTCAAGCATCTCAACAACTTTTTGCAGGGAAAATGCTTCCACAACCAGCAGAATGCAGAAAATGATTTCCAAAAGTTTCTTGAATCCCAAAGCATGTAGTTTTACACTACAGTAATAAACAAACTCATTTCTTGTTGGCAAAAAATATGTTGATTGTAGTGGTTTCTATATTGATTAATAACGATGTGTTTGAGCCTAGTTACAATGATTTAAAATTCACAGTCCAAAACTGTAATTACTTTTGCACTACCCTAATACTAAGTGACTAATGGGCAGGTAGTACATACAGCATGGATATGCTGGACAAAAAGATGATTAAAATCCTGAATGTGATGAAGTGGAATGGTGTGAGATTTTATTTTACTACTCAAAGCAGAGCACAGTTTAAAACTTATAAATTGTATATTTCTAGAATTATTTGCTTAATATTTTTAGACTGAAGTTGATCATGGGTAACTGAAACCATGGAAAGTAAAACCATAAACAAGGGAGAACTATTGCTTAACTACTGGAGCTTTCTTGTGATTGCTGATGGAATTACTTAATATACACTATAGAGCAAATAGGCATAATAAATATCTACAGAATATTTCATCTAGTGGCTGCAGAATACATTCTTCTCCTCAGCATGTGAATAATTCTCAAAATAGGCCATGTGTTAGGTCACAAAACAAGTCATAACATTTTTAAAAAATTGAAATAATATCAAGCATCTTCTCTAACCAAAATGGAATAAAATTATAAATCAGAGGAATTTTGGAAATTGTACAAACACAGGGAAATTAAATAATATGCTCCTGAATGGCCAGTGGGTAAATAAGAAAATTAAGAAGGAAATTGAAAAATTTATTGAAGCAAATGATAATGGAAACACAACATACCAAAACTTACAGAAAACAGCAAAAGCAGTAGCAAGAGGGAAGTTTATAATTATAAGCACCAACATCCAAAAAGTAGAAAGCTTCAAAGAAACAACCAAGTGATGTACCTTAAAGAACTAGAAAATCAAGAGTGAACCAAACCCAAAATTAATAGAAGAAATATAAAGACCTGGGCAGAAATAAATGAAATTGATATAAAGAAAACAATACAAAATATCAAAGAAACAAAAAGTTGTGTTTTTTTAAAGTTGACAAACCTTTAGCCAGACTAAGAAAAAAAAAAAAATGATGACCCAAATAAATGAAATCAGGGATGAAGAATAAGACATCACAACTTTTACCACTTAAATTCAAAGGATCATTGGAGGCTACTATGAGCAACTAAACTATAACCCAATAACTGGGAAAATCTAGAAGAAATAAGTTCCTAGGCACATACAACCTATCAAGATTGAACTACAAAGAAATCCACCAGCCTGAACAACCTGGTGAAACCCTATCTCTACTAAAAATACAAAAATTAGGTGGGCATGGTGATGCGTGCTTGTAATCTCAGCTACTCAGGAGGCCAAGGAAGGAGAAACAGCCTGCCAGGAGGCGGAGGTTGCAGTGAGCCAAGATTGCACTATTGTACTCCAGCCTGGGTGACAGAGTGAGACTCTGTCTCAAAAATAAAAAGAAAAGAAAAGAAAATGAAATGAGCCATATACAAAAACTGAATGACTCTCACAAGCATGATGAGAGGTGGCAGACAAAAAAAAAAAAAAAACTGCATAATATTATACGATTCCATTTATTAAAAAGTCCAAAACCAGGGGCCGAGGCGAGAAGATCTATGCTTTACAAGTCAGGATTATGATAACACTTTCAGCATAGCGCCTGCAAGGGGATATGAGGGAGGCTTTGGGGGTGTTATTATGTTGTCTTTCTGGAGTGCAGTCCTAGTCTGTTGGTTACATGGGTGTATTTACTTTGTGGCATGCATCAAGCTGCACACTTACAATTTGTGCATTTTCTGTATGTTATATTACAATAAAATTTATATTAAAAAAAAGAAATCCAAACCCTGAACAGATCAATGACAAGTTAGGAGATCAAAACCATAATAAAATGTATTCTAGCAAAGAAAATTCCAAGGCCTGATGGTTAACTGCTGACTTTTATAAAATATTTGGAGGAAAACTAATACCAAGCCTACTCAAACTGTTCTGAAAAATAGAGGAGGGAATACTTCCACACTCATTCTATGAAGCCACTACTATCCTGCTACCAAAACCAGACAAGAACACATTTAAAAAAAAAAAATCTAAAGCCCAATATATCTGATAAACATTGATGAAAAAATCCTCAACAAGATATTGGCAAACTGAATTCAACAACAAATTAGCAAGGTTATTCATCATAGGCAAATGGGATTTATCCCAGGGATGTAAGGATATTTCAACATACGAATCTCAATCAATGTAATACATCATATCAACAGAATTAAGGACAAAAACCATATTATAATTTCAACTGATGCTGAAAATGCATTTGATAAAAGTTAAACATCGCTTCTGATAAAAATGCTCAAAAACACATGTATAGAACAAACATACTTCAACACAGTGAAATCCAGATAATACAGACCCATAGGTATCACACTGAATGGGGAAAAACTGAAAGGGTTTACTCCAAGATCTGACACATGACAGTAATACTCACTTTGTCATTCAATACAGTACTCAAATTCTTGGCTAGAGCAATCAGACAAGATAAATAAATAAAGGGCACGCAAATTGAAAAGGAAAAAGTCAAATTATCCTTGTTTGCTGCTGATATGATCATATATTTGTAAAAACCTAAAGACTCCACCAATTTATTCAAACCGATAAAGAAATTTGGTAAGGTTGCAGGATAAGGTTGCAACATACAAAAATCAGTAGCATTTCTACGTGCCAACAGAAAATAATATAAAAAATTAGGAAAGTAATCCCATTTACAAGAACTACAAACACAATAAAACAACTAGGAGTTAACTGAGCCAAATAAGAATCTCTACAATAAAAACTATATTGGTGAAAGAAATTGAAGAGAACACCAAAAATGGAAAGATACTTTATGTTCATGGATTGGAAGAATCAATATTGTTAAAATATAAATACTACCAAAAGCAATCTACAGATTCGACATTCTTCACTGAAATAGAAAAAATAATCCTAAAATTTACATGGAACCACAAAAGACCCAGAATAGCCAAACCTATTTTAAGCAAAATATAAAAATAGAACTAGAGGAATCTCATTACCTGATTTCACATTATACTGCAGAGCTATAGTAACCAAAACAGCACGGTACTTGCATAAAAACAAACACACAGACCTATAAAGCAGAATAGAGGACCTAGAAACAAATCCATACATCTACGGTGAACTCATTTTTGACAAAGGCACCAAGAACAAACATTGGGGGAAGGAGAGTCTCTTCAATAAATGGTGCTTGGAAAACTGGCTATCCATATGCAGAAGAATGAAACTAGAAGCCTATCTCTCACCATATAGAAAAATCAAATCAAAATGGACTAAAGACTTAAATCTAAAACCCAAAAGTATGAAAATACTAAAAGAAAAATTTGAGGAAACTTTCCAAGACATTGGGCTGGACAAAGATTTCTTGAGTAATACTCCACAAGCACAGGCAATCAAAGCAAAAATGGACAAATGGGATCATATAAAGTTAAAAAGCTCTGCGGTGAAAAGGAAACAATCAACAAAGTGAAAAACAATACACACAATAGAAGAAAATACTTGCAAACTATCCATCCAACAAGGGATTAATAATTAGAATATATAAGGAGCTTAAACAACACTATAAGAAAAAAATCTAATAATCTGATTTTAAAATGGACAAAAGATCTGAAGAGACATTTCTCAAAAGAAAACATACAAATGATCAACAAGTATATGAAAAGGTGCTTGAAATCATTGATCATCAGAGAAATGCAAATTAAAACTACAATGAAATATCATCTTGCCACAGTTAAAATGGCTTTTATCCAAAAGATAGGCAATAACAAATGCTGGCAAGAATATGGAGAAAAAGAAACCCCTTGTTCACTGTTGGCAGGAATATAAATTAGTACAACCACTATGAAGAACACTTTGGAGGTTCCTCAAAAAACTGAAAACAGAGCTACGATGTGATCCAGCAATCCCACCGCTAGGTATATACCCCAAATAAAGGAAATCAGTATATCAAAGTGTTAGCTACACTCCATGTTTATTGTAGCACTACTCACAATAGCCAAGATTTAGAATCAATCTAAGTGTCCATCAACAGATGAATGGATCAAAAAAATGTGGTACATATACACAATGAAGTACTACACAGCCATAAAAAAGAATGGTATCCTGTCAGTTCCAACAGCATGAATGGAACTATAGGTCATTTTGCTAAGTGAGATAAGCCAGGCACAGAAAGGAAAGCTTTGCATGTTCTCACTTTGTTGAAGGTAAAATTTAAAACAGTTGAACTCATGGAGATAGAGAATAGAATGATGGTTACTGGAGGCTGGAAAGAGTAGTCAGTGGGCAGCAGGGGAAGTGGGAAGGGTTCATGGGTACAAAAATACAATTAGAATGAATAAGGCCTAGTATTGATAGCACAATAGGAGCACTACAGTCAACAATGATTTATTGTACATTTTAAAATAACTAAGAGTATAATTGAATTGTTTGTAATGTAAGAAAGGATAAATGCATGAGGTGATGGATACCCCATTTATTCTAATGTAATTATTATGCCTTGTATGCCAGTAACCAATATCTGTACCTGTATCAAATATCCATGTATCAAATACTTATATCAAATATCTCATGTACTCACAAATACATTCAACTACTGTGTTCCCACAAAGATTAAAAATTTCAAAAAAACAGACAAAAAATAAGTAAAGATTTCATGACTATATATGAAACTTTTTCCATTTCTCTTGCATATAATTTATCTGGCTTGAAAGCTTAAAGCATTGAAAAAGCACATTTGTACTCCTTATTATTCTTTCTCATGTATTGGTTCTCATTTCATTCCTAACCACATTTATTCAATTGGTTCTGATAAAAAGGTATATATTCTGCTTCTAAAGGTTGAGCACAAAATAGGGCTGAGTCATTATATTTCTCTCTGTCATCTGTCATTATGTGTCTAGGAAAGGGCCTCGCTTGTCCTGGATTTTATTCTTTTATTTAACACAGTTATCAAAGCCCTTTATTCTGTCCTCAGCATTTTTATAGGTCTCTGCACATTTTGTGCTTAACCTTTCTGACCATATTCTTGCCGAATATTTTGTATTTGTCCTTCATTGTACATATTTTTCTGCCTTTGCATACATCTCTGAAGAAGATATGGTCATGAGAGGTTTCCCAGTGCTGCCACTTAGTTGTCTTTAGATGCCTCTGCTGTTCCAAATGTTTTTTTAAAATCCTTCACTCTTATTCAGTTTGTGTCTTATGGTCTCTGTTTTCTCATCTGGCCTATGGAAATCTGATTTCTAAAGTCAAGAGTGCCTTTGAATACCAAACCTTCCTTCCTTTGTCTTTCTCCTCACTGTCACTGCCTTTTTGGGTGAGTATATGCCAGTAAAGTACACAAGCACTTTTTTCAAGAGCACTGCTGCCAAATTCCTATTTAAATTAGTAAACACGTTCCTCTCAACTCATTCATGTGGAGGGAACAAAAACATAATATAGCAATCTGTGTATGTGTGGATAGGGGCACATATTCCCTGTCCACCATTTATATAAATGTAAAATATCTAAGGCAGGTGTTTCTTTTTCAGAACAGATATTTACATCAAGATATCATATTTTCCTTTAATATGTTTATGCTTACATTAACCCACACTTGGCTAAAAAAATATCATGTGTGGTAAGAGAAAAAGGAGACTGGAG
>NW_016107642.1:785561-815672 GCF_001604975.1 Cebus imitator
AAAAAAAACTATGTCACCGGAAAATAAATGCCCACATCATGGCTTACTGTTGTAGGCCTCAAAGATTTTTCTTTTCTTTTTTTTTTTTTTTACTTCATTTATTTTACTTGCAGGAGGAGTTGAAACAAATTTTAAAGGAGATTTTCATTTCTCCCTTTAACATGAATCATTCAAGTAAAACCAACTTAACTATTGAAATGTAGCAAAGTAAGGGGAAAGCAGCACAACAATCCAAGAGGCAAAGGCTGGGGGGAAGAGGTGGGTGCAGTCTGCATATAACATATGCATAAATGTCTTATGCTTCACCTGCCCAGGACCACCTCCCCAGAAGGCAAGCACAAGGGCCCATTTTAAGAGGACGTTTTCCCCCAAACATCTGAGAATGCTTCAACTGAAACAGCGGATTTTTGTTTCCTATTAGAAACCAATAGTTTTGTTCTTCATTTCATTTCATTTGGGGGTAAGAGGACTATTTGATGATTTTCAATCTCTTCGCCCTATCCTAATTTTAAAGCCCTTTTTTTTTCTTTTCTTTTTTAGGCATATGTAGTAATATTTGAAACCTTTAATTGGGGAAACTTTGATTCTTAAAAGATAAAACAAAACATGTGAATAAACTTTGAAGTGTTCACCTCAGTTTGGGACCAAACTGCCTGGATCTTTGTAAAAATTAGTTTTGTATGTCAAGGAGGAGTTTAAGGCCTTTCCGACCACCTTGTGTTCCCCTTCTCTGCTTAGTCGTGTATCACGTGGAGTTGCTCCTAACCACACCTCAAGTGCCTCTGAGCCCTATTTCCTGATTTCTTCTGGGCTGGACTTCCCATTCCTAAACTTTCTAGTCCTGCTGATCCTCCCAGCAACAGGGCAGAAACTAGAGGGCAGTGTCTGGTCTGTTTTTAAAGAAACTTATGAATTCTATTATCTTTACAAATATAAGATGAGAAAATAATTTTTTCAATATTTTTTATTAATCTTTATATAAAATGAAAAGAAACTCCTATAATCAATTAAGGAAGGTGGTTACGGCTGGGTGGTTCATGGGGTTTTTTTGGACCTCAAAGAGTTTTCAAACTGAAATCCTATTTTGTACAAAACAGCACAGATCTACTACCATAAAACATATAAGAAAAATAAAATCTAGAAAATCTATTTTAAATAAGTACATAGGACTATCAATACAATGATAACCATTAAAGATTTAAGGTGCGTGTAAAAGGCACACACAATCTGTCTAATACTTTTTGTCCAAAAAAATAAGGGCAAAGATATTTATTAAGTTCATTCATTCCTTGGTGTCAATGCTTCCTGAATTTTTCTTAAGTTTGTATATCCATATATTTTAAATTGTTCACAAAAACCAAAGTTGTACCAGATCATAAATTGCCCATCCAGTGTAAAGGTTGTGGTTGCTGAGATAACAAATCTCATTACTTATATGCCCCTCCCTTTCCAAAATAGTATCAACTCATTACTATTGTCATCATCTTGAAATTGATGTTTGCAATATAGGCAGACTGTTGAGCTTTCAGTCTGTTGGAGAACATTATATTTTATTAGGCTTGTTTTAAAAATGGAAAATTTTACGATATTGCTCATTAGGAACATAAAGATAACATCTTGAGTTTCAGATTTCAAGCATATTACTAGAGACATATTTTTTGGTAACAGAGAAGTCCCAGTGTGGAATTATTTTTTAAAATTATAGTTTATATATGATTTTCAATAAAGTGAAAAATTATGAATCCATTGGCATAATTTAGTTTTTTAAAAGTTTGCTGACTTATTGTCTAAAAGCTATTCCCTCTACCCCCCCCAAAATTATATATCTTTATCTTATGACATAAAGCTTATGAAACCATATGGAATATTAACCTTTAGTGTTAACTTCTACTTACAGCCTGCTTTGAAATCTATTGTTAATATAAGTAGACTTATATAATTTAGACTTTTAGCTAGAAGATGAATTTGATTTTTCATTAGGTATAAATGCGATGTAGATGCCCCCCGGGCTAAACTAGAGTAGATGAGATGATTCCTTAATAGATAGGGTGGGAAGAGGTTGAAGAAATCAAGGGTAAGGAAAGAAAACACTTCAAACTTAATCTGAATTATGATTTTGTTAAAATCCTTTCAATTCTAAGCAAAATGTGTGGATAGAGTAGAAGATAGTGAGATCATTTCCTTGGTTATCACATAATTTTAAGACTGCAACTCAACCTATACACAACATGACATCTGGAGTGTGATGGCTGATACAATCTTATTGACTCATTATTTGAAAACAGGAGCAAAATAATAATAAAGACTGTCTAATGAATCTAATAGTAAAATTTAGCTAAAATGTTTTATCCATATTCAACAGTGAAACATGCAATTAGGTCATTTAGATGATTTAGTAATTTTTTTTATAAAGTGGCACCTTCACAACGCTATATCATTCTTTATCACCTCAGTCTTGAGCTAATATCATTATGGGTCACAAACGGTGTTGCTAGACATTGCAAGTACATGATTTGTTTTGGGATAGCATATTCTACCACTATTAAGAGGTAGCCACCATGCAGTTTCATAGTGATAAGATATAAGATGTTTTCCAAACTTATTTAATTAAGAAACTCTTGTCATTTGAGTAAATTTCTCTTCTGGACATTTATTTAACCGTTATGGCCTGGTTTCTCTTCAGCCTTTGAGTGTAACATACTCTAATCAGTTTTGTGAGAGGATCAGTAAGATCCTGCCATTCTCATCACCCTCCTCTTTGGACGTTTCCAAAATATTTTAAATTGTATATAAATCTGTCTTCTTCCCAAAATGAGAGCTTATTGAGGGCGCAGAATGTGTCTGGTTTGGTTCTTCCACCCCATTACCTAACACTCTCTTAGATTCCTGATGAAGAAATGTCTTCATTTTGTCTCTGTTTGCTTCAATTTCCTATTTGTTATTTCTCCTCTTTGCTCTTTCCTCCATTTTTTATTAGTAAAATCTCTGAGAGGTGCCATGGGAAGTCTCCACAGGATTCACATCCTGGGAAGACACAGTGTTTAGATTTCGGGCCTAAAAATTCTGTTGCAAAAATAGATTAAAAACTAGACAGGATATTTGAAAAAATGCTTAATGTAAAATTCAAATATGAATAGTGAAACTGGGTCAATATAATTTAGTCCAAGGGCAAAATGAATTTCTCAAATGCAATCATGTTCAAAAAGTGGTTTGCGGCAGATAAAGTGGGTTTTATAGTGAAATGGCGGAAAGAAATGAAAGGAATAAAGGCTCTGTCCAGTAAATTTTGCTTAAGGTCATTGCAGAAGCCCTAAGATTTACAGTGTCAAGAAGAAAAAAAAAAAAAAAAAAAACAGGTAATGAGAGAATAAAAAAGAATAAATACAATTACTTACAGAGAAATTACTACATAATCTTTTTTAAAACTCTCAATGATAAGTTAAAAAGAAATAATTATAATGTTTATTTGATTCAAATATCACAAAGCATGTTTAAGCTTAAATTTTAACACATAATCCACAAAAGATCTTCAAACAAGGAAAAAGAACACAGTTGGTAGATGATGAGATTTTCAATGATTAAAGAGAATGTTTAAAGAACTGAAATGAAAGAGACCCGAGGATATGTCTACCGCTGGTTTTCTGTAAAAATCCAATTGAAATTAAAGAAAAATATTTTAAGAGAATCATTGCTAACATCTTAAGAAAAAAATATATAAATACAATCAATAGACTATAAATTTTTAGGAATTTTTGAAATCAGATTAGCAGAGAAACAAAAGTAGGTAAAGTTTCCGCCTAAACTAAGTGTGGTCTATTTTAGAGTTAAGACTAGCTCTTCCCTAACAAATCCTCGGATATGCTCAAAGCTCACAGTTAACAAATGGAAGAAACAGTAAATACTCTAGTGCTGTCATCAGGGTAATTAATGAATGAAGTATATATAAAAGAGGTGCATTTGTTAGAACATTCACTCCCACCCTGCATTTGCGCTGTAGGACACAGTGACATTTGCTCTCAGAATAAACTTACATAACTTTTTTTTTGCTTAACTTGCAATTTTTCTTTGAAAATTATTTAAGAAATATATGTACATAGTGTTAAACAGCCAAAGTACTATAAATATCATTTAAAAATGGTAATCAACTGTCCACAGCACTTCCTACCCCTCAAAGGCAACCACACACAACTCTTTTAAAGTGGTTTTATTACTGTTGTTTCTTATTTTTAAAAATTTTAGACATTGTATTCTGCTTTTCAACTTTATCATATTAATATTTGGCCCTAATTCAGCAACACGTATATTGTTAATACTTCATCTTGCCAATATGGACATATCATCATTTACTTGTTAAATCAACATTTAGTTTTCTAATTATTATGACTACATAAAATACTCAATCTGAATCAAGCAGTGCACCATAATTACATTTTCTGTACAGCTATATATTTTTCCTAAGGTTAATAATTACTTTAATATTTATTTGTTTAGTTTTCTTTATATCTATCATAACTTATCTTTAAAGTATCTGCCATAATTCTACAGCTCCTCTCAATATGGTCACACACTTGAGATAGTTTGTAGGCCTCATTTTTTTTTCTTGGAGACATTATTCTTGAATAACTCCATTCTCCTCCTCCAATCAGAATTGATTCTCTCTAGTGCTACTGCATAGTTGTGATCTTGGAAGTTCTATTCATGATCATCTTGAGACATCTCTTTATTCCTCTATGAGTTGAATAATCTATTTGCAAGATATTAAAATTTTTCTTTTTCTTGGTTTACTGCTTCCTGAAATAGTCTCTGTCCCACTCTTTCCCAACTTGTGCAATCTGTTTTGTCCTTCAAAGTTTATGATGAAAGCTTTATTCAAAATAAAAAAAAACAAAAACTAATATCTCTTCAGTCACGTTTAAGAACAAGAAAAGCACAAAAAAAGCTGATTATAAACTGAGTATGTGAGGGTAGGTTTAGTGACTGGTGGCTATTCCACTGAGTGATTGATTAGAGACCTAGTTATATCACACAAGTATCCTAAAGAGTTATTATTTTAATATGTCTTAAAGGTTGCTTGGGTTCTTCAAAGGAATATGCCAACCAGTTGCTTTAATGAGAATGAGTTATACTCACTGGACCCAAGGTAAGTGGGGAATAAGTGAAGGGTGCAGTGGGGGTTCTTAGAATTAATTAATCATGTAGAATTTCACACAATTTATATCTTTAGTGAGATGTCTCATTCCTGTTCCCTGTGCCTGGTGTCCTCCAGAGCAAAGCAACACTTCTAATTTTACCAGATAGGAAAATTCTCATTTTTTACAAGTGGTGCTGTGGTGCCCATCTCTAAGTGTTGGTTGGGAATGGGGCCTATTGTTAAAGCATTCCTTATATAGGCTTTTAACTACTGCTTTTAGTTCACTTTTCCTCCTGCTCTCAAAGTTACCGAATGTCTATGCCTCCAATTCTTATATTTTCTGAGGTTTCTGAGTAAAATTTGGTTTGTTTCATGTGATGCCCTTTCCCCAACTTCCTTCCTTTTATAGGTACTTGGAGATGAGAAAATGAAAACCCAAGTCAATTACCACTTGTCATTTCACTTTCCATCTTTTGAAACAATATTAGCATCTTTTATCTGCTTTCATCAGTTCCCCTTTGGTCCTAGTGGCTTTATAACTTTTTAAAGTTTCTTCACTATTATTATAGGGAGATCTCAGAGGGGGAGAAAAGATAAAGACATATTCTGAGAGAAATCTCAGACCTACATTTTAAGTAAAGTGAATGACTTCCAGCATGAGTAATGAACCTAAAAGAGAAGCAGAATAGAACCTGAGATAATTCTGACAAAGAGAACAAAAAGTTAAAAAAAAAAAAAAAAACCTGATTGTAGCATTTTCCCTCAGGATAAAGCCTAAAGAGAATGTGTGAAATTAGAGTCCTGACTCAAGAGACTCCCAGAAGGGATAGTGGACCTGGAGAAGCAAATAAATTCTCTAGGAAAGGAAAGGAAACATCTACACTCAGAAGAAAACCTATGGATACATTACACGCAAACAAATGTTTAAGTCATCTCCCTTAATTACCTGACACAGACATCAAAATCAAAATCTGTATTCTTCAGCAGTTGAAATGTTTCACATTTAGGCTAAGTAGGCTGAAAGTTTCAGGGAAACATATGAAGAAAAATGAATCACCAAATTTAAAAAAGTAGCTCTCAGATAATAAAGGTAATAGAGGAAATAGAATAAAAATTCTAAATAAGAATAATCACTGTAATGAGAGTAATTTTATAGACTATAATATGCCTTTTAAAAATGAATTTCACTTGTTAAAGGTCAAAGTTTTTAGAAATAATTCACTAAAATAATTAATGAATACAATGAATGAATGAAAATTAGTATAAAAATTGTGGTATGACACTAAAGTGCCACTTAAGCATAACTTTATACTACAGAGTGCCTGTATTTGAAAGGAAGAAAAGTCTCAAATCAATTAACTCAATTTCCCCTATAAGAAAGAAGAAAATAAAAGCAACTTAAACCAAAGTAAGTAGAAGAAAGAAAACAAAGAACGGAAAAAAAAGTAATGACAGACCAAAAATTTAAAAAACTAAAGTTCTGTTTTTAAGATAAACAAAATTGAAAAATTACAGCCAGAATGATCAAAAAGAAAAAAAGAGAGGGCTTAAACTTTCAGTATCAAGAATGAAAGCATGCAGGACACAGCAGGACAAGAATGAGACATCTCGCTGAAAAATAATATTAATGAGGATTCTAGGTATTAAAAGGATGGTACCGAAATTTATGACCAACTTTATATCATAAAATTTGAAAATTTATGTTACATAAAATATTTAAAAGATAAAAACTACCAAAGCTCGGTTAAGAAAAATTAGATAACCTGACTAGCCCTATAACCATTTTTTAAAATTGGATTTATAGTTTAAAAACCTTCCCACAAAGAAACCATCTAGGTGCAGATGGTTTTACTAATAAATTCTACCAAACACTTAAAGAAGAAATTGTACTAATTTTATGTAAACTCTCTCAGAAAATTAAAAAGTCGGAAATAGTTCCCAACTCACTCTGTAAGGCCAACTTTCCTTTGATACTCAAATCAGATAAATACAAGAAAAGAAATCTATAGACCAATATCCGTCGGGAACATAGATGCAAAAACTTAGACAAAATTTAGTAAACTGAACTCAACAATATATAAAAAGAATGATATGTTATGACCAAAGAGAGCTTATTCTAGGTTGGATTAACATCCAAAAATCAATCAATGGAATAAACCATATCTTTAAATTATTCCCAAAAGCTGTAGAATCATTTCAGTAGATGCAGTAAAAAGATTTGGCAAAACTCAACATCGAATTCTGTCATAAAACCTCAGAAAACTAGGAATAAAAAGCAATGTCTTCATTGTGATAAAAGACACTAATGAAAAGTACATGAGAGTCCTCCAACTTTATAAGTCCTCACCTATGTAAGTTAACATTATAGTTAATGGTAAAAGGCGGAATTATTTAATCCTAATATTAGGTTGAGACAAGGATGTCTCTTCCCACTACTTCTACTCAAAATTTCACTGGGGGTTCTAGTCAAGAAAATCAGGCAGGAAAAATAATTGAAGGCATCCAGTTTGGAAAGAATGAAGTAAGTCTGTCTTTATTTGTAGTCAATGTAGATCATATATGTAGAAAATTATATAAAAGGCTACTAGCACTAATAAGTAAGTTTATCAAGGTGGTAAGATATAATATAAATATCCTGAAAGCAATTCCATTTCTATATGCTAGCAACAAACATTAAATTAAATTATTTTAAAATATCATTTACAACAGCATCAAACATTTTTAAAATCTACTAAGAGATATCTCTGAAGAAAAGGTGTACAGGCAATCTGAATTTAAAACTTACAGAACATTGATGAGAAAAGTTAAAGAAGATCTGAATGAAAGGAGAGATACACATTAGTCATGTGTCAGAAGGCTCAATATTGTTAAAATAATTCTCCCCAAAGTGATCTATAAGTTCAACTTATTATCAAAAACCGGCAGGCATTTTACAAATTAATCAGTTCATTCTAAATGTTTTTATGGGTTTGAAAAAACTTAAAATAGCTAAAACGTATTTGAAAAAGAAGACAAAGTTGGAGAACTCACACTTTTTATTTTAAAACTTATTATAAAGCCTACTGTAGTAATTAGACTGTTGTGGTATTGGCACCAAGATAGATAAATAGGTAAATGGAACAGAATAGAGTCCAGAAATGTATTTAGACTTCTATCAAGGAATATTTTTGACAATGGTACAAAGGCAATGCAGTGGAGAAAGGACAGTCCTTTAAACAAATTATGCCAGAAAAATTATACACATACATACAAAAAAATCAATTCATACTTTACATCATATACAATAATTAAAAAAAAATGATTAAAGACATAAATGTAAAACCATACACTATAATTTCTAGATTAACCTAACCTATTAATTAACAAATCTTTGTGTTCTTAAGTAAGAAAAATGTTTTTTTGATACGAGCCCAAAGACAGAATACATAAAGAATTAATACATTAGACTTCATAAAAATTTAAAACTTACACTCTTTTAAAGATGATGTTAAGAGAATGAAATGACAAGTCACAGACTGGGAGAAAATGCTTGCAAAGCATATATCTGATAAAAGATTTCTGTCTAGAATATATAAAATAAGTTTAGAGCTTTAACAAAATAAACCGCCCAATTAATAAAATGGGCAAAATAGTTGCACAGACTATTGACCAAAGAAGATATCTATATGACACTTAAGCACATTAAAATATGGTAAACACCATTAATCATCAGGTAAATGAAAAATAAAGTATGATAAAGAAATGACAAGTCTATTAGAATGGCTAAAATTGAAAAGACTGATCATACAAGTGTTGACAAGGATGTGGAGCAACTGGAATTCTTAAACACTACTAGCAGAAATGTAAAATATTACAATAACTTTGGGAAACAGGAAACAGTTTGGCAGTTTTCCTAAAAGGTGCTTACCATATGATCCAGTACTCTACTTCTATATATTTACCCAAGAGAAATTAGATTATATGTCAATACAAAGACTTGTCCATGAATGTAACTAGCAGCTTTATTTACAGTAGTGAAAACCTGAAAACAAACCAAATATCAATCAACAGGAAAAATGATAAAGTGTTGTATATCCATACAAAGTACTACTACTCAGAAATAAAAAGAATGAGCTACTTATGCATGCATCTACATGGATGAATCTCAAAATAATTATTCTCAGTAAAAGTGTCAGAATTATAATTTCATTTATGTAAAATTCTAGAAAGTACAAAGTAATATATAGTGATAGCAGAACTGTGGGTGCCTGTGGACATGAGAGAAGAATTACCAAGGGGCACAAGAAAATTCTGTGGATGATAGATATGTTTTATGGATATATATCTTAATTCTTATGATGGATTCATGGGTCTAAACATTTACAAAGGCTTGTTAAATTGTATACTTCAAATATGTACAATTTCTTCTATGCCAGAAGCTTCAAGGTCCACATTTATTCCCTTTCTAATGAGGAAGAGAGTGAGTTTGCTTCTCATAATGTTCAAACATACATCTCAGAATTGACACCTACTGGCCATAATGAGCATGACTTATGCCATTTCAAACTAGAGCCAATCACACTAACTTGTGAATAGAAAATATGACTTATGTCAATTAATACCTATCCCAAGAGCATGAAATGAGGTGGATGCAACAAAACCACATGGTTGGAAAATTCTGTGTACTGTTAAAATTGAAGAAGGTGATAGCAAATACTGGGGGAAAAAAAAAAACCTACAAAGATGTCCATTATAGATTTTGAATGGTTTAGGGTCTTTAAAATCTCAGAATTCCTCATTTTGAGAATAAAATTCATTTTGAGGACTATATCCTTTGATCCAGTAAATGTGTGCTGAGTTCCTGATCATTTATTAGGCAATATGGTAGGCACTAGGATATAGTGGCAATAATAACAATTGATATCCTTCCATTCATGAAACTCACATTCTGGTGTGAGAAGCAGAGCATAATAAAGTACGTAAACAAGTACATACTTTTAACTAGTGATAATTACTACATTGCCTTTCTACAATTGATGTAGAGACCTAAATGAGGTAATGAAAACATCCATATAATAGTCTTGGGGAATAGCATTCTGGACATGGAAAATAACAAAGCAAAAGTCATTGCATATAAATTTAGTTGTTTGAGGGAGGGCAAGAAGACCTTTGTGCTGCTCAAGAGTGAACATGGGGAAGAGTAGTCACATTAAGAGGCTTGAGTGGAAAAAAAAAAAAAAGAGGCTTGAGTGGTAGTCAGGACCCTGATCAAGTTTAGCCTTAAATGATACGAAAACAAGAGTGGATTGTATTCTAAATGTCACTAGAAGTCACTGGAGCATTTGTACAAATATGTGATGTGATCTGATTTTACTTTATAGAAAAATTGCTCTTGGCCAGGCGTGTTGGCTCATGTCTGTAATCCCAGCACTTTGGGAGGCTGAGGTGGACAGATCACCTGAGGTCTGGAGTTTGAGACCAGTCTGGCCAACATGATGACACCCCATCTCTACTGAAAATACAGAAAAATTTGCCGGGTGTGGTAGTGCATGCCGATAGTCCCGGCTACTTTGGAGGCTGAGACACAAGAATCACTTGAACCCCAGAGGTGGAGGTTGCAGTGAGCTGAGATCATGTCACTGTACTCCAGCCTGGGTGACAGAGACTCCATCTCAAAAAACAAAAAACCAAAAAAAAAAAAAGAAAGGAAAAATTGCTCTGAATGTAGGAGGACAAGAAAGGAAGGAGAAAGACTAATCATAATGCATTTCTGTAGTCCAAAAAAAGAGAGATTATGGTGACAGGCTAGGATGAAAGAAGTGAAGGTAAGAATTAATTGGATTTGGAATATATTTTAAAGCTAAAGCAGACATGACTTCCTGATAAATACAATGTATATAAGAAAGAAAGAAATTGAGAGTAACTATAAACCTGTGGCCCAAGAAACTGGGTAAATTTTGGTACTATTTACTGAAACAAGAAATACCAAAGTGAGAATAGGTTGAGAGGCAGTCAAGAATGATATTTTTGCCATGTTAAGTATGTGATGCTGGTTAAATATCCAATCAGAGATATTGAGTAGGCAACTGAAATAAATCTGAAACTCAGAGTGAAAGCCAGGATACAAATAGAGGCTGAGCAGGGAGCGGGGAGGTAGCTTTGAGCCTTTAAAAAAAAGAAATATTTAAGTACAGAGTACATCCCTAGGAGGGGAATTCCTAGAGAATAGAAGGTTGTAGCAGTGAACAAGAGAAACAAAATTCTGACCCTCATGTTATATTCTAATGGCAATAGCCAATATTTTTTAGGTTAATTGATGTGTAATTGGTATACAAAAATCTGCATATATTTATTGTACATAATTCAATAGATTTGAACATATGCATACACCCATGAAACCATTGACACAATAAAGGTAATACATGTATCTATCTCCTTCAGAAGTTTCCTCACAAATCTCCCTCATTTTTGTAGTAAGAACACTTAACTTCTGAGCTACTTTAAGAAATTCTTCACTACAATAGATGTTGTTAACTACGGATATTATGTTGTACAGAAAATCTCTAGAATTCATTTGTTTTCAATAACTGAAATTTTATACTCATGTAAAAACAACACTCTATTTCTATATCCCCTAAGCCCCTGGCAACCACCATTCTATTTTGTTTCTTTGAGTTGGACTATTTTAGATATCTCATATAAGCGGAATTATGAGGTATTTGTCCTTCAGTGTCTAGTTTCTCTTAGCATAATGTCCCCCAGGTTCATCCATGTTGTTTTGGTGACGAGATTTGCTTCTTTTTTAAGGCTCAATAATATTTCATTATATTATTTTAAGGCCCAATAATATAATGAAATATTATGAACATGGTAGCATAGATCGTTTGAGATCCTGGTTTCACTTCTAGTGTACATATACCCAAAGTGGGATTTCTGGAACATATGATAGTTCTACTTTTACAAGATAGTTCTATTTTTACAAGAACATTCACAGTGTTTTCCACAGCAGCTGAACCATTTTACATTCTTACAGTTTATAAGGGTTCCAAATTCTCAACATCCTCACCAACACTGAAAAAAATAGCCATCCTAACAGCTATGAGGTAATATATCATTGTAGTTTTGATTTTTATTTTGTGATGATTAGTGATATTGAGTACATTTTCATATGGCTGTTTTCTATTTGTATATGTTCTTTGTAAAAATGTCTATTCAAGTTCTTTGCCCATGTTTAACTGGGTTGTTTGGATTATTTTGCCATTTAATTATAGGGGTTCTTATATATTTTATATAATGACCCCTTATCAGATATACAATTTGCAAATACTTTCTCCCATTCCATAGGTTGCCTTTTCACTCTGTTGATTCTTTCATGTGCTGTGCAGAAACTTTTTAGTTTAATATGATTCTACCTGTCAATGTTTGCCTTTGTTGCCTGTGTTTTTTGTATCATATCCAAGAAATTATTGTAAAGATCAATGTAAAGAAGCTTGCCTCTTGTTCTCTTCAAGAAGCTTTACATTTGCAGGTTTTATGTTTAGGTCTTCAATTCAGTTTGAATTGATTTTGTGTATAGTATAAGATAAAGGTCCAATGCTTTTACCTCATTCCATCCACTGCGATATACTTATTGTTAGTTGAACATGCCAAGCATTCACCTGCTTTAGGATACCTGCACTGGTTTTTCCCCTGCCTAAAGACGTCTCTTGTTTATTAACTTCGGACGTGAGCTCAAATGCTTTCTTAGCAAAGAGGCAGTCTTTGACCCCACCCTATAAAAAATCGTTCCCCTGTCATTATTTCCCTTTTCTTATTTTTCTTCATAGTACTTGTCACTACTTGGCTTTATATATTTATTTTATTAATCTATTACCGACTTTCCCCATAAAATTTACATTTCAAGCTATCTGCTGGTATACCAGTGCCTAGAGCTATGCTTGGCATACTGGTATAACTGAATGCACATTCTCTGAATGAATGAATGAATGACTGTGAATGATTTCTCCATGCTTGCCAAGCTCACCTCCTGGAACACTTTAAGTCTTTCACATGGAAGGATCTTGCCTCAATTTTTTCACAGTAGATAATATGAGATACCTATTAACGCTCAAAGATACTTGTTGACTGTTTCCACATATTTGGGAAACTACTCTAGTTAGTATTAACATTAGCTAGGAAATGTTGATACCCAACATTATCTTGAATTGATATAATATGAATAACTACTACACTTAGTAATTGTAAAATATATGAAAATATTAGTTTTTCAAGTTCTATTGTGTAGCAAGTACAATAAATATTAGTGCTACACAACAGAAATAGGTTTAAGTGTTTCTGTACAGCATTTAGGCTGGGCGCGGTGGCTCACGCCTGGAATTCCAGCACTTTGGGAGGCTGAGGTGGGTGGATTACCTGAGATCAGGAGTTCGCAACCAGCCTTGTCAACATGGTGAAACCTCTTGTCTCTACTAAAAATACAAAAATTAGATGGGAGTGGTGGTGGGCACCTATAATCCCAGCTACTCAGGAGGCTGAAGCAGGAGAATTGCTTGAACCCAGGAGGTAGAGGTTGCAGTGAGCCAAGATCGCACCACTGCACTACAGCCTGGGGGACAGAGTGAGACTCTATCTCAAAAAAAAAAAAAGAAAAAAAATGTTTCTATACAGCATTTGATTTTGAATAAATTGACTTTCAGAGACTTAAATAAGTCTCTCAAAATCACAGCACTAGTACATGACAGAGCTAAAACCCTGATTTCTCAGCTCATGACTCCAGATTTCATGCTGATATTTCTCCTTCTCCTTCTCACAGTTTCTGTTTCCCTAGCCACATGCTTCCTATCTTTGCCTTTGTCCTTCCCACATCCTTTGTTATCCAATGCATGCTACATCCTGATAGCTGTGCCATTAGTCACACTTTAGCTGATTTCTTCACCTTCATCAAACTTTAACCCTTTATTAGCTTATTATTACACTCACCTAAGTTAAGGGTAAATGACCACTACTTAATGCAGTAACAAATATCACAAAACTAAGATGCTGTTAACAGAAATCTTTGGTTACCTAATGAGATGAGAAATTACTGTGAAAATCTTAAATCCTGGAGCCAGACCAGGGAAAGAGTATTATGGTATGTTTGGGACTTTCTGAAGGCAGAGTATACACATTCACCATGGCAACACATACTGAGCCTAGTTAAAGAGTAAGCCATGGGTATAGGTATACATACATGTTGACTGATAATACTGCTCTTACCCCAGAGAGTGTGAAATGATGAGAATTTCCCTTCACTCATCCTTGCGTTGAACTCCACTGACAGCTATATTTTTACTTTAAGCTAGGGAACACTGGTAATAAATATAAGGGGTAAGAATTAGTAGTAAGATTATTTTTGTTGATTTTCATCTTTAAATGGTATGAGATGAATTAAATATGTAAACTTTAAGCTAAATAATTTACTTAGGCACACCATCTGAACATATAATAAACATTTATTGAATAGATTCTATGTACAAAGTTTTATTTTTGGCATTATGAGAGATAAAAAATAAATATTACACAATTCTAACTCTAAAATTTTTCCTAATCTGCTGGGTAAGATAGAAATGTACTTATTCATAATTTCATTCAGCATTGAAATTTTTCCATTTTAAGTAATTCTTTGCTTTATGTCTATATCTTTCCTACTATTCTCTATATACCATAGCTAGGCATTGTGGTAAGTTTTGTTCATCATTTAATCTGGGTAAAACAACAAATGTATGTTATTCTAACTGCTATCTATGCCACTAAGAGGTGCTTTTTATGTCTTTGCAAATAAGAAGTTCAAAGTAAATTAAACCCATGGCAGATACCATACCATAGGCATTTAGCAGAAGAAACAGACTGCATAGGTCATTCTGTACTCATTATGCACATCTTTAACCTCAGAAATAAATAGCTCTTGTTGGCATACAAGGAACTATATAGCCCCACCAGAAATTGTAGCTTGAGAGAGACAATTATGCTTCCTGGGTCCTAGACTGAATGAAGAACAAGAAAATACAAAGACCTCTTTCTATTTAAATAGTACAATCCCTTTTTAAAATATGTACTATACCCAGAACCAATAGTATGCACTTTTCAAATTAAAAAAAATATTAAATGTAATCCCAGCACTTTGGGAGGCCAAGGTGGGTGGATCACGAGGTCAAGAGATTGAGACCATCCTGGTCAACATGGTGAAACCCCGTCTCTACTAAAAATACAAAACATTAGCTGGGCATGGTGGCACGTGCCTGTAATCCCAGCTACTCAGGAGGCTGAGGCAGGAGAATTGCCTGAACCCAGGAGAGGGAGGTTGCGGTGAGCCGAGATCATGCCATTGCACTCCAGCCTGGCTAACAAGAGCGAAACTCCGTCTCAAAAAAAAAAAAAAAAAAAAAAAAAAAAAAAAAAAAAAAAAAAAAAAAAAATTAAATTACATTTTTTTAAATCAAGTTTTACTAACACAAAAAAATTGCAATATAATGTTTTAAAATTCTTGAATAAAGACTATCACATTTCTCACGTATTTTTTCTTTATATATTTAAATCTTGCTCAAGAAGCTGGAGAGGTTTTGGAAACTTCCAAGATTGAAGAGGTTTAATTTTGTCAATCCCACATTTTTAGTTTAACAACTACATCTCCACTCAATGTTTCTGAAAGCATTCTATAGAAATCAGCACTTAAAAGCTAATCTGATTATATAGTTTGGCTCACTGTAGCTTCATTTTTTTTCGGTGCAATGACCACTTTCGTTTTAATTTCTCCCCCTATCAAAAATGGAGAATGTTATTGAATATTATTGATTTAAAATATATAACTATTGTTATTACTATTGCATACCACATTTTCAATATTCTTTTAAGTAACTTTTCACAAAGCCACAACATGCTGACTTCTAAAATATTAGTACATAATGTTGTTTAATTTGCAAATATCTCCAAAGCAGCAAGTTACTTCATTTACTATGATTTATCTGCAATTAAAATAGAATATGTTTTACAAAATCATAATGATCCAAATATCTCCTTCTACAGGAGTTCAAGACCAACTTGGGCAACATAGTGAGACCCTGTCTCTACAAAAATTTTTTTAAAAAATAGCTGGGTATGGTGGTATGTACCTGTGGTTACAGCTACTCAAGAGGCTGAGGTGGGAGGATTGCTTGAGCCCAGGAACTCGAGGCTGCGGTGAGCCGTGATGCACTCCTGCCTGGGTGACAGAGCAAGAGACTGTCTCCAAAAAACAAAACAAAACAAAACAAAAAAGGTGCTTTCTACAAGATTTATTTATTAAAATACTAAAATGCTAACTTCCATTATAGGTCAAGCATGTTTTAATTTTAGTACTTCATTTGTTTATTACTGAAATCTTTGGGCATTTTTTGAAATGTTTGATACACAGAGAAATCATGTGCTGTATTTAATTATTCCGTATTCTTGAACCGTTAGTGAATCTAGACCTCTGGACAGTTTTGAATTCATATGATGTCAATGTTGGCATTATAGAAATGGTATATATTTCATATGTGGATTAAGACAAATGCAACATGTTTCAGAAGAAAAAGCTTAAATATAGTCACTTGCTATCTGGAAAAAAACTGCAAAGCAGTGACAAAGAGAAATAAGATGATAGAAGTAGAAAATTTTAGAAATGTAAGTACTCCCTTTACAATTTAATACAAGAAGTCTCTGTTAAAAAGGGTTAGGCCATAATGTCATCAAACAATGAATATGATATGCTTCCAGCACAATAGAATGCAGTGGAGGGAATGCTGATAGCATTCAGTGTGTCAAATAAGTCCTTGAACAATTAAATCAGATATTAGTCTCACAAGTATGAAAGTGTGTTGATGACGAGAAATGATGAATATCTGAAGTTGTCAAACTTTTTAAATGTATAATTCACCGGAGCTCTGCTGTCAGGCAAACTTCTATAATATGGTGCTTATGTGAATTTGGGACACATATTGGAACTTTTACTAAGAATATTTACTTAGCAGAATTATCAACAAGAAAAGCCTATTGCTCATTAATTGCCTTTTTGTAGCCAAAATATTTGTAGGAGTGGAGATTTGGGGACCAAAAAGTTATAGTTGCCCTCTAACTACATTAACCTCAACAAGTTGGATTATATCTTATAGACTGTTAACTTCACTTGATAATTCTATCAGGGATATGTAGTATGTAAATTTACCTAAATAAGTTTTTTATATCATTATGCTGTACATTGGGGAACAAAAAGTCTTAACTATGCATTACAGTAAAAAGCAGTCTTCATTTATGTTGTATATGCAGGGAATAAATCTAGAACTCATTATTTCAGAAAGCATAAGGGCTCCATTTTAGTTCCCTAAGAACATAGTAAGATACCAAGAAAGAAGATATACTGTTGACATGTTTGCTTTTAGATTAGTCATTAATTCTGAGTTCATTTGATAGCTAAGAAAATTAAATCATCCAAATGTTCATATTGAGCTCTTCTACCCAGTCCAAAGTGCTGCCTATAGCAGATCTACAAATGCCTCAATCTCTCTATTATGAGAAATGGGTTTTAGTGGCACAACTTGGGATGATAGGCATTTATTAATCATATATGCTAGTTAACATACTAACTAATATGTTCTCTACATAGGGATTGCCTAACATTTTAAAATAGATTACAGTAAAGTAAACAATATTAAAATGTCTGCAACTACTTTTTTGCTGCTTCTATGTTTATTTTATTTAATTCTTCCAATGACCCCCTTGGGAAGTTATTAGTATCCCAATTTAAAGATGAGGAATTTGAGGCTTAGCAAGACTAAATAAATTTCCTACAGCCACACTGCTAATTCGTGTCTTAGTCAGAATTTAAAGGATATCCAAACTGACCTATGCTTCATCTGTGACCTTCCACATAAAAACTAAATGTAAGCAATCTGTTTTAACCTTTCCTTTATAATCCTCATGATATCAATCACCCTAGGCACTAGGTTTATATACATTGTCCTGTAACAGAGTTTTAGGTACCCGTATCTATGCTTTTCTGGATTCAAGTTTTATGTGTTTCAGTGGGATTCCAGATTCGGCATTTTAAAATTTTTTCTTCAAAAGAAATGAATGGTTTCTAATTTTTTTTACTTTTTAAGTTTCCATTAATTATTTTGGATAAAGAAGTGTAGGGTTCAATTTCTGAAAGGACCTAGCAATTCAATACAAACATATGTGGCATAATTGTTTGACATAAACCCAATTTCCTTGAGGCTGAGCTTTTCTGCCTTGAAACTCTTTATGGCCAGGGTTTCTCAATGTTGACACTATTGACATTTTATACTGGTTAATTCTCTGCTCTGTGGCGGAAGTTCTATGTATTTTAAGATGTTTAACAAAATCTTTGGCCTCTACCGCGTAGATGCCAGTAGCATCTCCTTTTCCCCAGTCATGACAACTAAAAATGCCTTCTCCAGAAATTGCCAAAATAAATGTCACCTCAGTGGCAAAAGCATCTTCTGTTTAGAACGAAGGTTTTTGATGATATCACCAAGGATAAAAGGACCAAATAAGAATCCTTCAGTGCAGTTTTATCTAATTCAGAAAGAAGGCAGAATCATGGACATTGCTTTTCTGACCAACTAGAAGATTTTAAAGTTGCCTAATGAATAAAAAAATGAGTTATGAATATGTAATTATAGGCATAGTTTATTTTCATCAATTTTTGTTAAAATTCAGCAAATGCTGTTAAATAAATTTTATATAAATGATAAGAGCTTGAACGATAGGAGAAAATCACTATGCATTTTGGTGTTTTAAAAATGATTACGATTATAAATAATATACTCAGTTGTGGTTGCACATTGCAGAGTTTTTCCCCAACTTGTGCTCCCATGGGTTGGATTCTATGCTTGGCCTAAAAAGCTATTTTCTCACTAGATTAAATATTGTAAAATAAAAATAAAATATGTAAATATAAAATGCCCCAAAGCAAAAAATTAATTTTCAACACAGATGGGTTTCAGGAGGTTTAATGCCAAAGATTTAAAAAATCTTGTGCCAAGGGGGATTTTGCTTGCAACTGAAAGCAAATGTTTCCTGTGTTACCCCTCACAGAAGGATGAGTTTCATTCCCAAAGCAACTATTTGAAGGGTCATTTGAAATAAAGTGAAAAGTATTATATATCCAATTCCTTTTAATCCCAAAAGTATCATTAACTTAATCTGTCCTGCCCCCTCAAAATTGAAAGAAAGAATGGTAGGTGGCAAGGTGGGGAAAATGTTTTATGATGTGATTTTTCCAAAGCAGGAATTAATTGGAAAAGGGCAATTCTGAAGCTTTTATTCAGTGACAATCTGACATGGAGTCAACGGGAGTTGAATCTGAATAAGGAGATGCTCAATTCCCTTTCCATATGGTGAACTGATATCAATGAAATCTTCCACAGTTAGCCAAGAAAACCTTCCGGTTATCATCCAAGGATGAATTTTTTCACAGCCTTCCTCAGTCAATAAGTAAATTTTGCAGTGTATGGAGAGGTCAGGTTACCTAGCAAATAATATATCTAGTCATTTCCTTCAAAGAGTTTATAATCCAAAAATGGCAGTTAGGGAAGAGACACAAGAAATTACTAGAAATACATAATTATACTTTTTTATCTAAACATACAATATGTACCCAATCAGTGTTGAATCAATACTGAATTAAACTGAAATACATTCCATAAGTTCAAAAATAGACCCAATTTTTCTAGGATGACTTAAACTCTCACACAAAGAAAAGTGGCAAATGATACAAATTCTTAAAATTATCTTAAAAATGCTTCAGAAAATTTTTTTTAAATTCCATTTGATTATTTAAAATGTGTGGCTTGGGCTATCAGCTGCAAAGTAAAGAGAGGTGAGCTAAGAAAGTATCATATTTAAAGCCACCATATATCCCAGAATTTCTGCAGTAGCCCATTATCTCCATAAATTCACTTGAATTTGCCCCAGTTTAAAGCACACTCAAAATAAGCAAAAATATATTCCTAAATGCAAATTCTAAGACATATATCTAGTTGTGACTTTGCCAGAAGTTCAAATGATTCTCTGTATAAATGTTCCTCTATAGCTTAGCTTGTAATTAGACAAGTTTTGGGGTAACGATTTATTTATTAATATTCAACAGTCCCACTGTGGCAATATAGATAATCTGGGAGATGCACCTACAAATTAGAATACAAAAAGGAGAGAGTCTGTGGTTGAATTCATAGGCCCAAAGTATATTTTGTAAGAAGTTACTCTGATGGCTATAGTTTCTTCTGCTTAGTGAAAGAATAACATCTTTTGCAGTTTGAATAATCCCAATATGTTTAAGCTACCATATCCGTAGTCAAAATGAAGATTTATTATTTTATATTACATAGTCCCAAAATATATGCTTAATGATAATCATACTTAGCACTGAAATCATTATGCATACATAATTATTTGTATAAACTAGATAAGACAGTATTATATGTTATGTTATGACATAATATACTCCTTTCTTTTAGCTGGACATCATTTTAAACATAAAAATTACTCCTAATCAGTTTTGGTCAACTCAAAGGAAAAAGTTCACATTGTATATATCTCAAAGGACTTCTCTCTAGAGAGAACACCACCATACAAATGAATGACAAGGAACACTAAGAAATATAAAATTATTACATGATAAAATCTACTTATTATTAAAAGTGTATTTAAAATGTTGTTAAAATATTCACATTTTTTAATGTAACCTTTTAAAAAATAATACACATATTCCATATGATCTCCAGAGAACATAATCATGGAAATCTACATTTATAGTGATATAAGGAAGGAGTTTAATAAGCTATATTATTAAGTTTATGCTGACCCTGCAAATGTTTACTTTTAGACTTAAATTTAAGATTTATGTTAAAAATTCATATAATAAATTGTGTACTGTCTACTATGGTAGCCACTGGTTATATGTACCTATTTATATTTAAATTTGAATTAATCAAAAATTATTACAGTTTTAAATTTAGTTTCTGCATCACACTAGTCACATTTCAAGTGCTCAATAGGCAGAAATCCCTCATCATAGACAACTCTATTGTACAATGCTGCTGTGTGTATTAGTAGTATAAATAGTGATATGAGACATATGCATATATTTGAAAGCTTTGAGAACTTTAAGAGAATTTACATTTTCCCACTTGTAGAACTCGACTTTCACAGGAAAGACCGAAGACCAGTCTTATCTGATAATGCAACACTTCTATCAGTAATTCTAGTTAGGACCAGAAAATGTTAAATTAAGACTTTTCTGCTTCATATGTTTTCTAAAATAGCTTTCTTAATTTCATTGACCAGCTATTCATCAAACTAATGACATGGCTGAAGAGTACAAAAAGAAAATATTTGTATATAATTTTTCTGATTGCCTAATCATTATCATTACTGTTTACTTAGTTTTAACTTCATTTAAAAACTTAGGAGTGAGGATGTTGTATCATCAGTGAGGATTCTCCAGAGAAACTGAGCCAATAGGTTAGATATAGATATATTTATTTTTCTATATTTATATCAGATATCTGTCTATATCCTTATCTATATTTACACTTACACACACACACACACACATACACACATCTATAGATGAAATTTATTTTCAAGTGATTATCTCACTCAATTTGGGGAGGAGGCAAGTATGAAAGCTGCAAGAAGTTCAACAGGTTATAAACTTAGGCAGGAGTTGATTCTGCAGTCTTTAGGCAGAATTTCTTCCTCTCCAGAAAAGCTGAGTTTTTGCCCTTAAGGCCTTCAACCACTGGGTGAGGCCCACCCACATTATCAAGGGTGATCTTCTTTACTTAAACTCAATGGATTGTAAATGTTAGTAAATCTACAAAATGCTGTCACAGCAACACCTAGAATAGTGTCTAATTAAGTAACAGGGCCTATCCAAATTCACATACAAAATTAATCATCACAGATGGTAATAAAATAATCTGAATTCACTGAAATGGGACTTGGATGGGAGGGAGGTCTCTTTCCATGAGCAAAATGTGTTGGTTTCCTCCAGAGTTTTCATCTACCACTTTAGACATGGGTGGAAGACTAAACAACCCATGTTATGACAATGATATAGACAAGAGTTTCTTCATCCATGTGATTAAATAAGGAAATTGTAAGGACCTCCCTTCTTTGGACAAGTAGATTGGAGAATTATCTGCAGTCTCCTGCCTTTGTCCTAGGACTGTTTCCAGAAGAGTGGCAACTGCACTCAAATCACTGTATCATTTATTATCCTTGGTCAAAACTCACTGAAAATAATACTACATGCTTGTGTCCTGCCCTCACTCCTTCCAGCTTGACACTTGATTCCTATGATAATTAATATTAATTCTTTTTCCTAGCTTCCTTTCTTTTTCTTTATTGTTCTAACTTGGATTTGTTTCAAGAGTTTATAGATCTACATTATGAATAAAATATTTTAACATTGTCCAAAATAAATTTTTTAAAGATTATCATTTTGTAAATTCAAAATTACTCCAAATTAAGAAAAAATATTGGGAAAATATTATGACAACAATTCATGCTGGATATGCTTTAAACTCGGAGTTTAAGGGTATACATTATATATTTCTTATTGGCATTCATTTAGTATTTATTTCTGGTTGTAGAATAAAGCAAGAGAGAAGCTGAACATTCTTGCACATTTAAATCTCAAATAAAACATACATGGCCTTTCTCCCCAAAAGCTTCATGTGATATGCCTCTGAACGCAAATGTGATCATGTTAAATAATGTGCTTTGCGATAAGATTCTATAGTAATATGAAGAATCATACATCCACAGGATTCTAGATTACATGCTTTGAAAATTCCAAATTAAGAATGGTCAAATTTACAACCCAGCAGAGAAATTGCATTATAAAATAAAAGATGGATAGTGAATAAATACAAGGTTGTAATCAGTCACTGAGAAGGCTCTTGCTGACATCATAAAACATGGAGAAATAGCTTGAACAGCTTTCGTATGTTGGGAGACTCCCAAGAGTGATTTACAGCCACTTGCTTTATCAATTGTTGCACTTGATATATAAAGGAAATGCTTTTGACCCTTTTCAATAGCCTTCTCTGACAATATATTTTTTTCCCCTGAAGGGAAGTGAGGGGATTTCCATGAAAACTCACTTCAAAACTTTTTGTCATGAGACAATATTGTTTATTTATTCAACACATATTTATCAAGGACCCAAGGCCCCTGCTAAGTGCTAGAGATACAGAGATGAGTGCCATAGCTTCCTGTTCTCAAGGCGTTTACAGGGATTTGAGTGCAGTTGTCATTACTTTGTATCAAAGTGCCACTTAGAAGGAATTTACAGCAGCCATCCAATCTGATCTCTATATAACCATAACTAAAACATTCTGGATGGATTCTTTTAGATGAACTTTTTATTTCAGAATAATTTTAAATTTATAGAAGTTTAAAAGTTAGTACAGAGAGATGATGACTAATTTTATGTGTCAAGTTGCCTGGGCCACAGGGCGCCTAGACATTTGGTCAAACACTATTCTGTATGTATTTGTGAAGGGGTTTCTGTATGAGATTGACATTTAAATCGGCAGACTGCACAAGGCAAATTGCCCTCCATAATGTGAGTTAGCCCCATTCAAGCAGTTAAAGTTTTGAATAGAAAAAAAAAAAAAAACAAAACTGGACCAACCTGACCAATAGGTTGAAACCCTGTCTCTACTAAAAGTACAAAAATGAGCTGGGGGTGGTGGCGAGTGCCTAGCTACCTGGGAGGCTGAGGCAGGAGAATTGCTTGAACCCGGGGGCAGAGGTTGCAGCGAGCCAAGATGGTGTCATTGCACTCCAGCCTGGGCAAGAAAGGGAGACTCCACCTCAAACAAAAAAAAAAAAAAAGGAAAAAAATGCTAACACCCCCTCCAGTAAAGGGAAATATCCTCCTGCCTGCCTAGATGCATTGGACTATGGCATTGTTTTTGTTTTCCTGCCTTCCGATTTTGACTGAAACTATACCATTGACTTTCCTGAGTATCCAGTTTGCCAATTACAGACCTTTGTAATACTCAGTCTCCACAATTGTGTGAGTATGTATGTGTATTTTTTATATATAGATATAATTTATATTTATAAATATGTATTATAATATGTAATAAATAGAATATATGTAATATATAATAAATGATGTATACAAATAAATATTTAGATAACATATAAATTATAATTTATATAAATATTACATAGATTATATATATAATTATATATAACATATCTATAACAGAGATATAATTTATATAAATATTACATATTGTTTATATATTAAAATAGTATAAATAATACATTACTAATATATCAATACAATAGTAAATAATATTAATATTTATGTGTATATATAAAATATGTAATATATAACAATATATGTAATATATAATAATATTTGGTATATATATATATATATCCTATTGATTCTATTTCTTTGGAGAACCGTAATTAATATACTACTTCCCATATATCCCTCATCCAGTTTCATTTTCCCATTAATGTTATCATTACTATGATTCATCTGTAAAAACTAAAAAAAAAAAAAAAAATGCTACATTGTTATTAACTAATCTGCAGACTTTATTTGAATTTCACTAGTTTTTCCTCTATGTTATTTCTCTCTTCCAGGATCCCATAAAAGATATCACATTGCATTCATTTCATTGTTGCTATGGTTTGAATGATGGTGTCCCTTCAAAACTGCATGTTAAAACTTAATCCCCAATGCAACAGTAATAGATTTGCAGCCTTTGGTGGTGATTAAGTCATGAGAGGTGTACCCTATTATATGGATTAGCACCCTTTAAAAGGTTTCTTGATAGGAATAGCATTGAATCTATAAATTAGTTTGGGCAGTATGGCCATTTTCACAATATTGATTCTTCCTAACCATAAGCAAGGAGTGTTTTTCCATCTGTTTGTGGCCTTATTTCCTTGAGCAGTGGTTTGTAGTTCTCCTTGAAGAGGTCCTTCACATCCTTTGTTAGTTGTATTCCTAGGTATTTTATTCTCTTTGTAGCAATTCTGAATGGGAGTTCACTCATGATTTGGCTGTTTGTCTGTTATTGGTGTATAGGAATGCCTGTGATTTTTACACATTGATTTTGTATCTGAGATTTTGCTGAAGTTGCTTATCATCTTAAGGAAATTTTGGGCTGAGATGATGGGGTCTTCTAAATATAAAATCATGTCATCTGCAAATACAGACAATTTGACTTCCTCTTTTCCTAATTGAATACCCTTTATTTCTTTTTATTGTCTGATTGCTCTGGCTAGAACTTTCAATACTCTGTTGAATAGGAATGGTGAGAGAGGGCACATTTGTCTGGTGCCAGTTTTCAAAGGGAATGCTTCCAGTTTTTGCCCTTTCAGTATGATATTGACTGTGGGTTTGCTGTAAACAGCTTTTATTATTTTGAGATACGTTCCATCGATACATAGTTTATTAAGGTTTTTTAGCATAAAGGGCTACATGCACACGTTATGTTCATTGCGGCACTGTTTACAATCGTAAAGACTTGGAACCAACCCAAATGACCATCAAAGATAGACTGGATAAAGAAAATGTGGCACATATACACTATGGAATACTATGCAGCCATAAAAAAGGATGAGTTCGTGTCCTTTGCAGGGATATGGATGAAGCTGGAAACCATCGTTCTCAGGAAACCGACACAAGAACAGAAAACCAAACACCGCATGTTCTCACTTATAGGTGGGTGTCGAACAATGAGAACACATGGACATAGCGAGGGGAACATCACACATGGGATTTGTTGGGGGTGGGGTTCTAGCGGAGAGATAGCGGGGGGGGGAGGTTGGAGAGGGATAACATTGGGAGAAATGCCTGATGTAGGTGACGGGGGGATAGAAGCAGCAAACCACCATGGCATGTGTGTACCTATGCAACAATCCTGCAAGTTCTGCACATGTACCCCAGAACTTAAAGTATAATAATTTAGAAAAAGTGTTCTCAAGGGTGAAATGAGTACCCTCTCGCCTTTCCATTACTTCTGCCATATGAGGATGCAAGAGCAAGGAACCATCTTGGAAGTACAGAATAACTCTCACCAGACACCAATCTGAGATGTCTTAATCTCAGATTTCTCAGCCTCTGGAACTGTGAGAAATAAATTTCTATTGTTTATAAACTACTCCGTTTCAGGTATTTTGTTACAATAGCGAAAATGGACTTAGACAATTGGCATGTCTCGTTACTATCCTCTGGTTTGTAACACTTTGTTAGAGTCTTTCCTTGTTTTTCTTGACATTGACTGTTTTGAAGAGATCTAATCACCTATTTTGAAGAATATATCTTAATTTGGGTTTTCTGATGATTTTCTCATAATTAGACTGGAATTATGAATTTGAGAGAAGAATACTACAAAGATTCAGTGCCCTTTTCATGGCATCATATCAAGAGTACATATTCCTATAACATCACTGATTATATTAACCTTGATCACTTTAAGGTACTATTTCTTAATTATAACATTAGCATTTCTCACTTTCCATAATCTATTCTTATGAAGTGAGTTGCTATGTCTAGTTCATACAAAGAGGGATAAGAAGACGTAAGTTCTACCAACTGAAAGAAAAAATCTTTACAAATATTTTGAGGGGGTTTTAGAAATGACATGGTTAAGATAGGCTCATTTCTCAGTAGAAGAGATTTCATCAAGAGACTGAATATATGATGCTGACACATGAATATTCAAAATAAAAATCTGTGTTTATGTTTGCATAGATTTCAGGTCATGTTCATGGTGACATGTCTGGGGTTTATGCATAGTATACCATTGAAGGCTACTTTTTCTTCATTTGGAGCTGTTTAATGTTCCTCAGACTGGTGAAAGATAAGAAAGAGAAATGTACACTAAAATTTAATTCCTGCCTTTTGGCACTTAATTTCAAAGGTGAGATTTGTCCCTTTGGTCTCAATATTTATTTAAAGTCTGGATCTCCCATCCTTGATGGTAGAAACTAATAGGAAATCTCACAAATGCCTAACACATTGTGAAAGTTATTAAGTCTTAAGTGTTTAAGTCTAGCTATTTGAAAACATTATGTTGTCTTCCAAAGAAACATTTCTCATTGTTATCATCCTTGGTGTTTCTTTTTTGATTTCATTATGACTCCTTGCCCAATTCCTATTGTGGTTGAGAAAATCCTATGTTCCCCTATGTCATATTGAGCAACTAATTCTTTCTCTTAAAATGAATCAATCAATATATACATTTGAACTTTATGATTTTGTCATCAACCCACAAAATGTGTTTTGTCTTCTAATCTTAGCTTTTGAAAAGTCAGTCACATCACTGAACACCATTAACTAAATAATAAAGGTGAAGAATAAACAATGAATTCTACTTCAATAATAAATTTTACATTACATTAGTCTATAGGTTTTTAAATACGTGCTCTCATGTGATCATCTGATCTACCCCCAAAATCTCAGAAGGAAGCCATAGATTAAAAACTATAATTTTAAAGTGAAAAAGTCTAAGTTTCACAGAAGGCAAGTGTTAACAATTACTGACCCTGAAAATTAAGACCACATTTAAAACCCAAGTTTTCTGAACATGTGTCAATCAGATTGAGTAAATTTACATGTATACCAGCATCCCATGAGCTTAATGCATCAAAAGTTTATTTCTTACTCACCGAGTCCATTCTGAGTCTGGGTGTATTTCCTGGACTTCTGGCCACTATTTCATCATTCAGTATTCCAGACCGGTTGAGCCTTGTTTCCTCACACTCAATATAATAAACATAATCCTCTATAATTACTATGGCAAGGAAAGAGAGAATAGAGAATTCCACATCAGTCCTTAAATGCTGGTACAGAGAAGTAGCACACAAGACTTCTAGTGGTTTTAATAGAGAAATCATGTTATGTATCATATTTAACTTCAAGGATGCATATGCCCATAAGGAGAAGAGAGTCAGTGATTTTGTGAACATACTTGTTTGGTTTTCTTCTGCAAGACAATGCTTTCTCAGCTCAGAATGTTTAAGAGTAGTGTCATTAATGACTTATCAATTAATGAAGTACCCTTTTAGACCTATAGTCTAAACAATTGTATAACTCTAAGCAATGTTTCAATCTAAGTAACTTACAAGATTCTCAAAGAGGCATGATTATCTGGTCATCAAGAACTTGAGCTTTAAAGTCAGAACAAATTTGGTTCAGACACAGTTCTACTAATTACTAGGCTTGTGACCTGGGACAATGTATTTAATATCTTGGAATAAGGAAGAGATAAAAATACTATCTATATCACAGATTTCTTGTGAGCATTAGGAAAGATAATACATCAAAGCATAGCGTATTTTCAAAAAGTTAGGACAGGATTTTGGATATTCCCAACACAAAGAAATGATGAATACTTGAGATGATGTATATGCCTATTATGCTGATTTGATCATTATGCATTGTATACAAGTATCAAAATATCACTCTGTACCCCATGAATATATACAATTATTATATACGAGCTTTTTAAAGTGTAGAATTTGGCACATACTAAGCCCTCAATCAATGTATACAACTTTTATTACACTGTAGCCCACTGTAATTTTAATAAACATAGGTCTCAGGTTTTCATAGACAATCCCAATATAGTCTTAATTTCACCAACCCTATGTATATTTACAAGCATACCTCATTTTATTGTACTTTACTTTATTGCTCCTTGCAGATATTGCAATTTTGGGAAATTGAAGGTTTGTGACAGCTTTGCAGATCTGACAATCTATGGGCACCATTTTTGCAACAGCACACATTTATTTCATGTCTCTGTCACACTTTGGTAATTCAATACTTCAAACTTTTTACTATTACTATATCTGTTACAGTGATCTGTGATCAGTGACCTTTGATGTTACTATTATAATTGCTTGGAGGCATGACAAACCACACCCATATAAAACAGCTAACCTAATTGATAAATGTTGTGTGTTCCGACTGATGCACTGACTAGATGTTTCCCCATCTCTCTCCTTCACCTCAGGTCTCCTTATTCCTTAAGACTAAACAACATTGAAATTCAGCCTATTACTAACTCTGCAATATCCTCTAAGTGTTCAAGTGAAGGAGTCACACATCTCTCACTTTAAATCAAAGGCTAGAAATAATTAAGCTTAGTGAAGAAGGCATGTCAAAAGCAAAGACAGTCTGAAAGGTAAGGCTCTTAACACAAAACGGCTAGCCAAGTTGTGACTAGGAAGTAAAAGTTCCGAATAAAATTAAAAGTGCTACTCCAGTGAACCCACAAATGATACGAAAATGAAACAGCCTCATTATTGATATGGAGAAAGTCTTTGTGGTCTGGAAAAAAGACCAAACCAGCTGCAACATTCCCTTAAGCCAAAGGGAATAAGCCAAAGCCTTATCTGGAGCAAGGTCCTAACTCTGTTAAATTATTTGAAGGTAGGAAGAGATGAGGAAGCTGCAGAAGAAGTTTGAAACTAACAGAGGTTGTTTTATGAGGCTTAAGGAAAGAAGCCATTTCCGTAACATACAAGTGCAAGGTGAAACAGCAAGTGCTAATGTAGAAACTACACAAGTTTTTCAGAATATCCAGCTAAAGTCACTGACAAAGATGGCTATACTAAATGGATTTTCAATGTAGACAAAACAATCTTCCATTTTAAGACATCCTCTAGGTTTTTCATAACTTTAGAGGAGAAGTCAGTATCTGGTTTCAAAGCTCTAAAGGACAGGCTGACCCTCTCCTTAAGGGCTAATGCAGCTGATGTTTCTAAGTTAAAGTCAAAGCTCATTTCCCATTCTGAAAATCCTAGGGGCCTTAAGATTTATGCTAAATCTACTCATATAGAGCCTGTGCTCTATAAATGGAACAACAAAGCCTGGATGACAGCACATCTGTTTATAGCATGTTTTACTGAATATTTTAAGTCCACTGTTGAGA
>NW_016107642.1:815742-827634 GCF_001604975.1 Cebus imitator
GCTCACCGCAACCTCCGCCTCCTGGGTTCAGGCAATTCTCCTGCCTCAGCCTCCTGAGTAGCTGGGATTACAGGCACGTGCCACCATGCCCAGCTAATATTTTGTATTTTTAGTAGAGACAGGGTTTCACCGTGTTGACCAGGAAGATTTCTTTCAAAATATTGCTGCTTCTTGACAATGCATCTGGTTATCCAATAGCTCTGATAGAGATGTACAAGAAGATTAATGTTTTTATGCCCATTGACAAAACATGCATTTTGCAGCCCACAGATCAAGAAGCAATTCCAACTTTCAATCTTATTGTTTAAGAAATACATATTGTAGGGCTACAGCTTCCATAGATACTGATTTTTCTGATGAATCTCAGAAAACTCTGTTGAAAATCTGGAAAACATTCACAATTCTAGATGCTATGCATGATGCTATACATTAAGATCACACATGAATCATGGGAGGAGGTCAAAATATCAACATTATCAGAAGTTTGGAAGAAGTTAATTCCAACCCTCATGAATGGCTTTGAGGGGTTCAAGACTTCACTGGAGGAAGTACTTTAAGTGTGATAGAAAACAGCAAGAGAATGAGAACTAGAAGTGAAGCCTGAAGATGTGACTGAAGTGCTGCAATATCATGAAAAATTTTAACATATTTGGTGTTACTTTTTACAGATGAACAAAGAAAGTGGTCTCAGATGAGCAAAGAAAGTGGTTTCTTAAATGGAATCTACTCCTGATATGAACATTGTAGAAATGACAACAAATGATTTAGAATGCTGCATAAACTTCATTGATAAAGAAGCAGCAGGGTTTGAAAGGATTTACTCCAATTTTGAAAGTAGCTCTACTATGGATAAAATGCTACCAAAAAGGATTGCATGCTACAGAGAAATTTTTTGTGAAAGGAAGAGTCAATTGATGCAACAAACTTCATTGTTTTCTTATTTTAAGAAATTGATTGCCACAGTCACCCCAACCTTCAGCAACCAATGCTTTAATCAGTCAGCAGCCATCAACATTGAGGCAAAACTCTACACTAGCAAATAAGGTTATGACTTGCTAAAGGCTCAGATGATTATTAGTATATTTTAGCAATAAGGTATTTTTAAATTAAGGTATATACATTCTTTTTAGATATAATGCTACTGCACACTTAATAGGCTACAATATAGTACAGACATAAATCTTATATAAATTGGGAAACCAAAAATATTGTGTGATGCCTTTTATTTTGATTTTTGTTTTATTGTGCTAGTCTGGAACTGAGTCCTCAATATCTCTGAGATATGCCTGTACTTTGCTACAAAAACATTGCTACTACAAGTATAATCTACAACACAAAACATCTGAAATCTTAAAGAATAACAAATTACACATAAAAACGCTTAAGTACAAATATTAATACGCTACAACAATATTTTAAAAGAGTGGAAGAAATGCCACATATAGGTGACAGGGGGATGGAGGCAGCAAACCACATTGCCACATATGTACTTATGCAACAATCCTGCATGATGTGCACATGTACCCCAGAATCTAAAGTACAATAAAAAAAAAGAGTGGCAAGAATATAACATCTACTTTGCTTTCCTTCTATTTAATAAGGTCATTACTGCCAGGTGCAGTGGCTGACACCTGTAATCCAAGTACTTGGGAGACCAAGACAGAAGGATTGCTTACTGCCGGGAATTCAAGACCTGCCTGGGCAACATAGCAAGACCATATCTCAAAACAGTAAGGAAATTAGCCAGGCCTGGTGGCATGTGACTGTAGTCCTAGCTCGTGGGAAGCTGAAACAAGATTGCTTGAGCTCAGGGGTTCAAGACTGCAGTGAGCTATGATTGTACCATTGCACTTCAGCCTGGGCAATGGAGCGAGATTCTGTTTTTAAAAACATTTTTTTTTAAATAAAGAAAAATGAGGTAATTACCTAGTGAGAAGAAGAAATCAAAATGTTCCCATATAAATTATTCTTTATTATTTCATGCTGTATACTTTATTATTCTGAATTCTGGTAGATATATGCCAATTGATTATTTGGTGCTTGGAGTCATGACCTACTATGATGGAAATGTCTAACAAATTAGGAAGCTAGGAATATGATTAAAATATCAGAACCTTTGCATGTTCTGTACAGTATATGTTATAACTGAAGGCACAGAAATTTAGTGATCACCATAAGCATTAGCATAACAGAAATATCGTCTTTTGTATTTAATTTGAAGTATGTAATACTATGTACACACTTAATATTGTCAGTTAATATGCTTGCAAACACTAGCTTCTCTCCAATGCCAGCAAATCAAAACTGAACACTTCCTATTTTCATTCACTTGATATAAATAATACTCTAATTTTCAACAGTTTCACATAAGAAAATGTTTTTTAAAAAATAACAGGTTCATCTAACTGGATCATCAGAGGGGAATTATTTCAAACTTTTGAAGTTTAGCCATCCATAATATTAATAATTTTGTGTTTTGCATTTGTATCTGTGTGAAGCATGAATTCACCTTTAAAATGACACTAATATAATCTGCTAATTTATTTTGTATAAATCAACAAACACATACAAATGGAAAGAAATTATTGACCTAAGGTGAAGATAAAAAATTATTTCTTTAACCCTCATCCTATGCTAACTGATAAGCACTTACTGAAATAATTCATCATACAAATGTTTTTTGAATATTCTCCTTACCCCATTATCACTTTTTAATAAAGTGGTATGTTTATTATGGCTGTCATTAATTAAAATTTGGCCCATTTTTCCTCTTTCTAAAGCATAGGTGAACTTTTGAAATCTGACTGAAATCAATTACAAATAATAATCTTTGCCTTCCTTTTCAGAAAAAAACTAAATTTCTTTTAAAATCCATTTTTCATAGAGTCTCCCACACATATCCACACATATGCCAATTCTGAGAAATGCATTTCCCAGATTATCTCAGTAAGGTCATCTTTCCTTGCTAATTTATACTGAGTGAATTTTACATCCCTATATGAGGGTGACAACATCAAAATAAATTGGTATAATACCACAAGATTGCCTCCCAACTTTAAAGTTTTATATCAGATATTTTGGACACTCTCATTTCCCAAGGTCAATATTAAAATATTAAAATACTTTCTATTAAGATATTCTTATGCAAAAAACTAGTTTGCATATCAGAAAAATTAAGATTTTAAAAAATTATTCCAGAAAATTAAAGAGGAATAAAAATAATAATTTGTAGTAAATAACTAATATCTTATGGGAGCATTTTTCCTCAAAACACATACTGGGAAATAGTGAAGAAGACAGTATGCTGCTCAATAGCAGTGACTATGACTTATTTTTCTGTGCAATTTCTTCAGTACCTAGCTTAGTGCTAGTAAGTGTCTAGTGGGATGGATAGATAGATGAATGAGAGGATGGAAGAATTAGCAAATGAATAAAATGACTTCAGATCAACATTTGAAGTAGGTCACAGACTTTATGAGTTCAAAATAGCTTTGACCCAAGAAAAGTTCTTTCTGTACTCTATTAAGTGGCCTTTTAAGATTTGAACTTGACATTATCATCAAATCGGTAGATACATTTCAAGAAATAATACATGATTTTGACCTTTTTTATTGTAGCCACCACATCATCAGTCTGCTTGATTAACTTGTCAGCTTTCTCCTCTCCAGATAGTGAGCCATGCTCTTTGAACTAAAAGCTTTTAAAATGGGGAAAGAATCCATGATAAGGTCAAGATATATCAATAAAGAAAGTAGAGCAATGATTTTTTATTTTATTTTTATAAAATGAAAGTGACTGAAAACTGATTAGTGCTTGTCTCATGACACTTCATTTATTCATGATTTTTATCTAAGTAGGACCCAGATTTTCTTAAAGACTTTGAAATAAATGTAAGGTACATTTCTATTTTAAGAGTCTATAAACTAAAAGCTCTTTATAGAATGGCAGCCTGAGTTGCATATTCAGAAATTATCTTAAACAAACAGAATGGTAAAATGCCCTGAACTAAGCAGAGATAAACAACACTACATTTTCTAAATCTAGTTGTTATTACTATCAATCAACAGTTTGGAAGATCCTCTTTTACACAAGGCACTGTATTATGTCTTACGAGGAAGTTAGAAAAGTCTTCCACATGCCCAGGATTGATGTAATTTATGTAGAAAAACAGTCATGTGCAACTTAGCATAACACCACTTAGAAACATTGTTACAAAAACATATATAGGTTTAAAAATATTTAAGTTTAAATACTCAGAACTAATATGCAGAGAATACCATAGTGAAGGAAGGATTTGAATGGTTGTTCATAATGGATCAGCTAAGTCAATGGTTCTCAATTGGTGGCAATTTTGTCCCCCGGAGGCATTTGCCAATGTCTGGAGGCATTTTTGGTTGTCACAATTGGGGGTATGCTATCAAAATGTAGTGAGCAAAGGTTATGGATGCTGGTGAACCTCGTACAATGAATAGGCTAGTTTCCCTCAACAAGGAATCATTTGGCCCAGAATGCCAGTAACTCTGAAGTCGAGAAGCCTTCAGTTAAGTTCTGGTAAGGCAAATTCATGGTATTCTTGGTGTTCGGCTTTCATCATCTTCCCACAATATCAGGCTACTAAATTTGCACTAACACAATCAATATTTGAATGCACACATTACTCTAAAAGTTATATGATCTAAGTTTATTTTCCTACTTTAATGTAATGACATTTGACCCTTCTACATCAAAACAACATTAATGGTGAATATAAACAATGTTATTGTTTGTTAGAGTATGAGATAAGATTATTTGATTTCTCATGGCTATTTTAAATTTTCAAAGAGGAAGAATAATGAATCAGCAAAAAATTAATAACAGCTATTATAACAAGTTTTATGTTGATGATAAAAACAAGAATTATCCATGGTGACCACAAGGCATATAATCAGCATGGATGATTTTTATTTTAAAAGACACCCTTTGCTCAAGTGCTTTTACCTCTCAGAAAGAGCAGTCTCCTAATGTCAGAAACTAGATATTTCTTAATTCTCTCATCAGAGTCTTTTTTAACCATTAGAAAGTCATGATTAGAAAACAAAAAGTTTGAAGATTAAGGTATAACTTTTTTTTAAAAAGGCAAACCATTACTGCCCAAAGTCTCACCTTTATCAGTGAAAAGTACCTACTCTGTGAATAAAACTATCTGTAGCATACTAGTCTCACTTCTGACTGTGTTTCATTGAGGTTTCATATGCCCTTTGACTTGTATCTAAAAGAAATTCAGCAATCTCATGAGTAGAAAGAAAAAAAAAACAAAACTCAGGACTCCATTTCACATTTGGTAATCTGAACATATGAGATATGATTTTTAAATGACCCTTGACAAGAGGTATTAAACAATGTTCTGAGATTTTATTTTAGACAAGTCAGACTGGAAAAAACTTTTAGCAAAACCTCTGAGTATATCTTCTATAATAATTCTGCCTCTGTCTCTGCTCCTCAGTTCCCAGCATCCTTTACTACAGTGTTTCCATGCTTTCTTCCCTCACCTGGCCAATGTTTTATATGTCAGAATTTATATGGCTCTGTTTCCTTCAGTAGATGTTCCATTTTTTGGCCACTGGCAGGTAATCAAAACAGCCAATACATACTAATCATCGCCAAGTGTAATTTTTCCAAAATACTGTAACTATTTTAATATGGGTCCTTTAGAAATACAATATCTTATATGAATGCAGTGATTCGAAAGCAACATTAATTACCATATTGATTGCATTTTTGGCCTAATGCATTATTAATATATAAAAGATGCAGCTTATGCAAATGATAATTAATACAATAAATTCATAGACCTAAGAAAATAAAATACAAAATAATTGAGATGTAGGTGTCTTTCACAGAAAGTGACCCTGATCATAATAAAATATACACATCCATATTCAGTGATTATAGGAATCAATCTTTTGTAGTATTAATATACTTCTGTGGTATAATCTGAATTTTTTCTATTTTTTATAAATATTAACCTAAAACATTCTAAAAATAATGTATTTCTCGGTTATTGTCATTCTGAGATTGCCTTGATTAACAACAATCCAAAGAATACAACTGACAACTGAACAAGTATTCATTAAAGGATAAATAGTAAGGGCACATCTTCCAACTTATTTATATAATAAATAATTCCAGCAAAAGTCAACTATTTCATTTTACAAATGAACAGAATACATAAGGGGATATAGGAAGACAGGGCTCTATTAGATTAAGACTGTATGTAATTTGGTGTGAAATTTATTTTTTTTGTGACATTTACAAGTGAGAGTGATATTCATCTGGATTGTCAGCTAAAACCCAGGAAAACATGGATAAAGAATGGCAGAATTTCCATAGCCTGAGAGGGAAGTTAAGCTTCATGATACCATAACCAACTGTAAAAACTGGGAAGGAGTGAGTCTGGTTGTTATAGTTAAGAACATTTGGTGAATGACAGATTGAAAATGATGGTTACACCAAGGGAGGAGAGATAATTTCAGTATAGGAGGAAAATATATGATATAATAGTATGTATAGTTATAAAATAATAAATTGCCAAGAGCAAAAGAAGATAATGTAAGAAAGAGCAAGAAAATGTTATAATTGTTTATCACACACATATTCCTCTTGCATCAGCCTCTGGAAGAGTTGGGATTATGGGTACATGGAACTGCACCCTATACCAAAATATATTTTTAAAAGAAGCATAGCATATTAGACTTAGGATGAGGCATAAAAAGTTAATCTCCTTCATTTGGAAAGTGAATAGAATGTCATGAGATATAATAGTTGTCTAAAGCCACAAAATCAATTAATGACATAATACCACGTTATAGTGTACTGCAAGTATGACTTAAGTTCTTTTTTATTATACTTTAAGTTATGGGGTACATGTGCAGATCGTGCAGAATTGCTACATAGGTATACACATGCCATGGTGGTTTGCTGCTTCCATACCCCTGTCACCTACATTAGGTATTCCACCTCATGTTAGCTTTCCCCAATTCCCCCACCCCCTGCTATCCCTCCCTTATCCCCCCACCCCCAACAGGCCCCAGTGTGTGATGTTCCCCTCCCTGTGTCTATGTGTTCTCATTGTTCAACACCCACTTATGAGTGAAAACATGCAGTGTTCTGTTTTCTGTTCTTGTGTCAGTTTGCTGAGAGTGATGGTTTCCAGATTCATCCATGTCCCTGCAAAGGACATGAACTCATCCTTTTTTATGGCTGTACAGTGTTCCATGGTGTATATGTGCCACATTTTCTTTGTCCAGTCTATCTTTGACAGGCATTTGGGTTGGTTCCAAGACTTGGCTATTGTAAACAGTGCTGCAGTGAACACACGTGTGCATGTGTCTTTATAATAGAACGATTTATAATCCTTTGGGTATATATCCAGTAATGGGATTGTTGGGTCAAATGGTATTTCTATTTCTAGATCCTTGAGGAACACCACACTGTCTTCCACAATGGTTTAACTAATTTACACTCCCACTAACAGTGTAACAGTGTTCCTATTTCTCCACATCCTCTCCAGCATCTGTTGTCTCCAGATTTTTATGATCGCCATTCTGTCATGAGATGGTATCTCAATGTGGTTTTGATTTGCATTTCTCTAATGACCAGTGATGAGCATTTTTTCATATGTTTGTTGACTGCATAAATGTCTTCTTTTTAAAAGTGTCTGTTCACATCCTTTGCCCATTTTTGATGGGGTTGTTTGTTTTTTTCTTGTAAATCTGTTTAAGTTCTTTGTAGAGTCTAGATATTAGCCCTTACTCAGATGGATAGATTGCAAAAATTTTTTCCCATTCTGTTGGCTGCTGGTTTACTCTAATGATAGTTTCTTTTTCTGGTATCACTTAAGTTCTATAGATAATTTGTTTATTTGAATTAGAGCTCAACCTTTCCTGCTCTAATTTTCCAAAGAAGTAAGCAATATTATTCAATGGGGATCTTTCTCTAACCTCTTAGTAAAAAAATTGCTAATCATTTTAGACTGGTTTTATCTATATCAAATAATAATAATTAGCACATATCCATTGCTTTCTGTGTTAGGGTATTCTTTCATTGCTATAAAGGAATACCTGAGACTGGGCAATTTATACAGAAAAGATATTTAATTGGTTCACAGTTCTGCAGGCTGTACAAGCACAGCACTAGCATCTGCTCAGCTTCTGAGAAGGCCTTAGGGAGATTTTACTCATGACCTTATGACAGAAGATGAAGTGGGAGTAGGCACACCACATGGTGAGAGCAAAAGCAAGGGTGGAGAGGTGCCAGATACTTTTAAACAATCAAATCTCCAAGAACTCAATCACTATTACATGGATAGCACCAACCCATGAGAGATCTATATGACCCAAATGCCTCCCAACAGGTCCCACCTCCAACATTGGGGATCACATTTCAACGTGATTTGGGAAGGATAAATGTCCAAACCATATCACTTACTATATGTCAGATACTGTGACAAGTACTTTATATATTTTCTTTTCCTCTCACTTAGCTCTTATAGCAACTTTATGAGGAAGGCACTATTAGTGTTCCAATTTTCAGGTGAAGAAATGGAGACTAAATGGTGGAGTAACTTAATCAAACTTTCACAAATTAAAGAAAAAGAATGAATGAAAGAAAAACTACAACTTTGAATTTAGGTAGTCTAGCTCTGGATACCTCTAGGCTCTATTGCCTCCAAAAGATGGAACTTGTCCTTACCTAATTTGTCAAGATCTGCAAGGTAACAAAATGAGCAAAGGCCTAGACACCCTTGATTGTTCATTGAGGCAACACGCAAATAAAATACAAAGGAACAGAAAGTTACTTGTAATCTAAGCAAACTTCTCATTGCTTCAAAAAAAAAAACCAAGTGTAATAAATCTTTATAGGAGATGTTGCTTTTGTCTGTGACGTCCACTAATAAGGGTAGATGCTTGGAATGAGCCAATAGAGCAGATAAATTTAAAATACAATAGAGAGAAAACAACCATATGACCCAGTGATCCCTCTGTTGGGTATATAACCAAAATAAATCAAATCAACACTTCACAGAGATATCTGTGTTTTCATATTCACTGCATCATTATTCATAATAACCAAGACAGGGAAACAATCTAAGTGTCTAAGGATGGATGAATAAAGAAAATGTGGTGTGTGTGTGTGTGTGTGTGTGTGTGTGTGTGTGTGTGAGTGTGTGTGTGTGTAATGGAATATCATTTACCCTTAAAAAATAATGACATTCTGCCATTTGCAACTGCATGTATGAATCTGGAGGACATCATGCTAAGCAAAATCAGACACGGAAAAATACTGTATGACCTCACTTATATAGGAAATCATTTTTTATGTCAAATACATAGAAAAAGAGAGTAAAATGATGGTTACTAGTGGGGAAAGAAGGGAAAATGGAGATATTTTAGTCAAAGGATACAAAGTTGCAGTTATTTAGGATGAATAAGTCTAGAGAGCTAATGGACAGCATGAGGACTATAGTTAATAACATTGCACTATATATAAAAATTTTGCTGAGGGAGTACAGTTTAGGTACTCTTACCACAATAAACAAAAGCAACTGTCGAAGGTGATGGAAATATTAATTTGTCTATAGTAATCATGTATATCAAAACATCTTATACACTTGACATATATACAATAAAAATAAATATTAAAAAAGAGAGAGAGGCTGGGTGCCATGGCACATGCCTGTAATCTTAAAAATTTGAGAGACCAAGACTGGTGGATTGCTTGAGCCCAGGAGGTTGAGACAAGCCTGGGCAACATAGCAAGATCTCATCTCTACTAAAAATTTTAAAAAGCAAAAAACAAAAAATAGCTGGGTGTGGTGGTGCATGCCTATAGTTCCAGCTCTGTGGGAGGCTGAAGCAAGAGGATCACTTGAGCCTGAGAGATCAAGGCTGCAGTGAGCCATGATCACGCCACTGCACTCCAGTCTGGGCAACAGATCAAGACTCAGAGAGACAGAGAGAGAGAGAGAGAGAGAGAGAGATAAAGAGAGAGAGAGAGAGAGAAGGAATAATCCTAGATTCATATAAAGATAAGAAAGGGTAGGACTCAGCTCACATGTAGAATGGTTGGCCTTGGGAAAAAGGACACCTCTTCCAGTGTAAAAAAAAAAAAAAAAGAGGGCAGGGTGGGAGAAGGAAAATATGGGTGTTGGCTTAGATCTAATTTCTGGTTTGGTAACAGTGAGATGAGATGAGGGGGTACAGGGGAGCAATTTAATGGTGTCTATATTTTCTGTTAAATGAGCAAGTATTAATCAACTGTAGAAGGTTGGAAGTTTGAAGAGACTAAAATAGTTTTGAAATGCCTGTTGTAAAGAATGGAAGAGAGAGTTGACTAGGAAATGTAGAAATAATGTCAGGTTGCATAAAGGATCCCTCTGAAGAAGGATGTGATGATTGATTGACCAATTGATTACTGAAAATATTTTAACGTGAAATATACTATCTATGTTGGTTAATTATACATGTAAGCTTAGCTGAGCCACAGTGCCAAAGTATTTGGTCAAACATTATTCTGGATGTTTCTGTGAGGGTAATTTTGAATGACATTTACATCGGTGGACTTTAAATACAGTAGATTGCCCTCCATAATGTGAATGGGCCTCATAAAATTCAGTTGAGTGCCAGAATAGAGCAAAAGGCTCACCTCTCCCACTCTCAGTAAGAGGGAATTATCCAGCAGGCTGCCTTCAGAATTCATCTGCAACATCAGCTCTTCCCTGAGTCTCCAGCCCATTGGCTTCTCCCATCAGATTTTTGGCTCACCAATCCTTCGCAATGGTATGACCAAATTGCTTAAAATACATCTCTTTACACATATATACATAACATACACACATCCCTTATTTGTTCTGTTCTCTGGAGAACACTGATAATAACACAATACCTATGTAGAAAAGTCAATTAAATATAAATATATAATAAATAATTCAAATGATAAACAAGGTTTACAGATCAAGAAAAAAAGGTTTCCCAATGCTCTGTTTCTGATATATTTATGAGGTACATGAATAACTCATTCCTAAGATCATAGTCTATAATTGGAAACAATTTGCACACTTATGACTTTTTAATTTTCTTAACAATATTCAGCATCCCTGTGTAGACTCCACAAAGTTAGATAGTTGGGTTGGACCAAGGTTGTACTTAAAAGGAAGGTACAATGTAATGACAGCCTGATTTTTTAAAATTAAGAATATTAGCAAAGTGTCATTGATGGAACGGGCCATTTAGAAAGAGATGTAAGCTGATATGTTAGAAGGAAGAGAGAAGACTAGCGGCCTATGTCCTATGGGCTTAATAGACAAGAGATGCTGCTAACTAATGATTGCCAGAAAGAATGGCTTCCAGCACTCGAAAAATAGCTGTCATTTTTGATAAATGTTTCCTAACATTTAACTAACTCCTAACAAATAAAACTCTCATGAGTCAGATTATTTTGATCCTTTGAGAAATACTTTACAACCAGCTTTTACTAGATGGTTACTTTGCTTCAATTTCAATATATGATGGGTAATTTACCTGAGCTTTCCTTCTTCCAGATGAGACTCGTGGCATGTGACATAGAACTTTGAGACCTCAGTTATCTGTTTATCTGTGTGCCAAAGCAAAATCCAAATAAAAACATATTGAACTAACAGGCACAGTGGTTCAGACCTATAATGCCAGCCCTTTGGGAGACCTACAGGGGAGGATTGCTTGAGCCCAGGAGTTCAAAACCAGCGTGGACAACTTGGTGAGACTCCCGTCTCTACAAAATATTAAAAATGTAGCCAAGATGATGGTGTACACCTGTAGTCTCACCTGCTCAGGAGGTTGAGACAGGAGGGTCACTGGAGCACAGGAGATCAAGGCT
>NW_016107642.1:827734-830241 GCF_001604975.1 Cebus imitator
CCATATTGACCTTACCAACCCTCAACCCACCTATACAGAGGTGATAGGGTCTTGCTAGGCTTCTTCCTTTGATAAAAAGTAATTTCTATGTCTCATTGATGGCTAAACCATAAGGGTTTGTACCTAGTCATCACCACACTTCATGTTAAATATATACATCAGACCTATTATAAATCAATATTTATTTATAAATGATTGAGAGATATAGCATTTATAGAGGGCTGTCTAAAAAGTTATACCATGTATCGCCCTATTTATCATAAAATATATCCTTGGATTAAGCTAGACCAGCCAAGAGTGATGAACTTCCAACACATTACTGAGGACTTATATAGAATTTTTTGGGGGACGCCATTGTCTTATCTTGAAGAAGCCCATAAACAACAATCTTGTGAAATACTTCATTGCATTTACTGGAAAGCATTTGTTGAGGACATTGTTCATCACACTATATAAAATACTTTTTATAGCAGTGCACTGGGAAATTTTATCTTACATCTCTGTAGTATAATTGTATTTCTTCTATGTAAATTACTTATTTTTTTCTTCTGTTTACTGTGAATCATGTGCCTATCATTGCATTAAATGATAGGAAGCTCAGAGATAAACATTTGGTCTACTTCTAGCAATTGTACTGATGTTATAGCACTAATCCCATCTATTTATATCATCTCTGGCTTTATCTTATATATTATTTTTTTTTGATTTTGTTTTTCTATGTTTATCTTTATTTTGTGGTGATTGATCTGTCTTACTTTTTGTTTTAACTCTTTCATGTCATATGAATTCTGTAAACCATCTTAAATCTTTTTGGGAACAAGATCGGGCACAAATCAGTAAATACGCTATATATAAATTATGGATGAAAAGAGCAGCCTAGACTGGTGGAAAGAACAGGTACTAAGTCCTCTTAACTAGGCCTCTTTTTTTCTAATCTAAAAAAATATGTTACACTTCCTCGTCTCAAGATCTTTGTGAAGAGAAAATCAGGTAGTATGCATGAAAATACTTTAAACAGCAGACTATCTCTTAAATGCAAAACAATCATTATATTGTAATTTTTAAGGAGAATAAAATTGACGGGTTTTGTGATAATAAGTTAATAATAAGAATTATATTCCCTAATCACATTGAAAATAATAATAGCCATTTTTTAAAAGACACTGAGGTTTAAGACTAAGTCTTAGAGACAATAGGGAGTTAGGTATTATTACTAGGTAATTAAAAATTATTTATTGCCTTCTTATGCTCACAAAATATTCTGCTATAATCTAAAAAGTTGCATATCTCAGAAAATAAGTTACTCAGTTTCCTCATCTGAAAATTAAAAAGATTAAACTACACTTTCCCCATGTTGTTTTCTGGACAAAATCCATATAATTTTTTAGTTTTTCTGGGTTGTATAAGCCAAACAACTATTCACAGTACATTTCTATGTTGTCATAAAATGATAATTACTATTAACTGTATTAAACATTTATTTACAGAGCAAATTACTACAAGTTCAGTGCTCTACTAATCATTTTTGCCATCTACAATAAAATAAACTCCTGTTTAGCACCAAGGCCGAATCCATATGGTATCATAAAAGATACTAGTGAAACACAAAACCACTGATATAAGTGATAAAATGTTATATTCAGTAATCATATTAGGAGCCAAACACAGAACAGGTAAAACATGTCCTGCAAAATTGATACAGATGACTGCTTGTTGAATGTGACTGTAAAAATCCAGAAAATAACATCAAATTTTATTTCAAGGCACTTTTATAATAAAGTATAGAATAATATTAAGATATCAATGTTAGCTTCTTGGGGTTCAAAGTTAAAAAAAGAATAATATAACAAAATATACATAAGAAAGATATCAATGAGACTGTAGGAAAAAATCTACAGATATGTAACACCACAGCTGCCATAAAAGCCAGAGAGAAATAAACTCATCCATTCAGGTGGCTTTCTTACTGACTTGTGTGGAATGACTAAGAGGGATATGTGACCAATAATATGGCGTTCTTTTTAATTTATATGTTTTATTTTTGTGGATACATAGTACATGTATATATTTATGGGGTACGTGAGATTTTTTTTCAGACAGGCATACAATGTGTAATAATCAAATCAGCGTAAATGGGGTATCTATCATTTCAAGTATTTATCGTTTGTGTTACAACCAATCCAATTATACTCTTGTAGTTATTTTAACATATATAATTATAGTCACTCTGTTGTGCTATCAGATACTGTCTTATTAATTCTACTTTTTGTAAACATTAACCTTCCCCCGTACCACCCCCACTTCCCTTCCCAGCGTCTGATAACCATCCTTCTACTCCCTATCTCCATGAGCTCAATTGACTTGATTTTTAGATCCCACGAATAAGTGTGAATGTGCGATGTGTGTTTTTCTGTGCCTGACTTATTTCACTTAACATAATGATCTCTAGTTTCATACATGCTTTTGCAAATGACAGGATTTCATTATTTTATGGTTGAATAGTACTC
>NW_016107642.1:830251-846928 GCF_001604975.1 Cebus imitator
TGTGGTGGTTTTAATATGTGTCCACAAATTTTTTGATGATACTTCTCATTTCAAGAAGTCAAGGCTAACTTCCCTCTTCTTGAGTGTGAACTAGATTTAGGGATGTGCTTGTAATGAGTAGAATAGAACATTATGTGATTTCTGAGACTAGGCCATAAAAAGCTCCTCAACTTCTGCTTCCTTTCTCCCTTACGCAACCCTCTCTCTCTTTCTTGGATTATTCACTCTGAATGAAGCCAGATGATGATTGATGAAGACAATCACCTATCCAGAGGCCTGTGTGGTGAGAAATTGAGATCTTTAGGCAAAAGCCAGTGAGGAACTCAAAGACTCCTACCATCATTTATGTGAGTGAGCTTGGACATGAATCCTCAGCCTCCCAAAAAAGCCTTCAGATAAATGCAGCCCTAGCTAGCATCTTGGCTATACCCTCAGAGAAAACACCAAGCTAGTCCTATCCAGCTAAGCTTTTAGCAAATTTATGACTCAAAGCAACTTGAGGTAACAAATATTTGTTGTTTTAAGCCACCAAGTTTAGTATGAATTTATTAGGCAACAATAGATAATTTTCACATGTAAAGAACTCAGTCCTAAATATGTAAATCAGGTACATGAATCCATGGAAAAAGAGAAAGTATTTGAATTAGTTGGTGAATATGACGAACACTTGACAAAGTAAATATATCTTCATGTTTCAATGGAGTTGGGATCGTCTATGTAAGAAGGTTATTCTCTCTCCTTATCAAGTCTAATGTTAAGAGTTTTTGTATATTTTGAAATCAGTTTTTGAAAATCAGTCCTTTAATATGTATGGTATACTTGGATGACTGGTGACTATAAAGAAGTTTTTCCAAGGGACAAGCATTTTTTGTACTAAATACGTAGCTTCCTCCTACCCATTCCTTCCTTTTTAAGGACTGTGATTATTTCTAATCCCCAGTAGAAAAGCAATCAATTTTGAAAGTATTTGCTGTGTTTTAGTATTGCTACAATCATAACCATTGCTATGAGTTTAGGAACCAAACAAAAAAATACTTTTAAATATCACAAATCCATAATATTACCTATCTGTAAACACACCTGAAAAAATGCAGATAATCGCTCTCCCAAACATGCTACTTAAAATGCACTCCTCCATCCATTTTGATTGCTGTCATTATTCTTTTTTCTTAAAAGATGGGGTTTCACCATGATGGCCAGGCTGGTTTTGAACTCCTGACCTCAGGTGATCCAGCCATCTCGGCCTCCCAAAGTGCTAGAATTACAGGCGTGAGCCACCACTCCCGGCCACATCATTATTTTTAAAGCTGGCAAATCAGAAACCTGTACCTTTTTCCTTCTTTTTAGCGATTGCATTTATTCAAAGCAAACAGTGAACAGTCTTGGAAAAAGGTAAATTTAACTGACAAGGTGACAGCTGGGCAATGCTATAAAATACTATCCCTGCATTTTCCTACCTCACTTTTAAACATGCTGGGTGCACTCATGTTGTACATTTTTACTCCTTAACTCTTTTACTTTCAAGGTAGAGGAAGACTTTCCATCTTATTTTTTAGATGACAATAACATTGAGAAGCTTACATGGTTCCCTTTATTCGTTGATACTGTAAATCACCACCATAATAAGATTTACTCTAGAGAAACTTCTCCTATCTGTTAAAATACTCCCTGAAATACCAGAGACTTCATTCTGAGAATACTTGTGTTTTAATAGCCTCAAGGAAGACATCAAAAAAAAAAAAAAAAGCCAGTGTGTTTATTTAAATTTATTAAACCATAACAAGATGAATATTAAGAATGCTGGTTAAAAATAATATATTAATATGAATCCTCAAACTTTATGTTTTCATGAAAAATGTTTAATTTGAATAGCATTGCCAATCACTTAATCTGCATTTGTAAGAACTTTATAAATAAAATACAATATGTGAAGATATTAGTACAGGGCATGGCTCATGGTTTGGTCTCAATAGATGATACTGCAACTACTGATACTGCTGCTGCTCTAATTTTTATTAGAAGTAATAATAATAAATGCAGTAATGATCTGGTAGCTCAATAATAGTTATATCCCTTCTTTTCTCCCTTTTTATGTGTGCATTTCTTTTCCAGAAGGGAGTATTAATTACATAAGGGCCAGTCACTAAAGCACATTGAACAAAATAATCATTGAGTCCCATTATTATATATATGATAAATATATATAATAAATGCCAGAGACCTCATTATGGGATCCCTTGGATTTATATGTGATATACTGATTATATTGTATATAATCAGTAAAAAATGATATTTCATGCACAACAATGAAAGATCCAAGTAACAGGAGAAAGGAAGGAAAGCTGAAGAACTTTCACCAACTTTTGCAAAAGAGGAAAAGCTAATATTTCACCTATTGATAACATGTAATAATTCTTATTTTTTTAAGTTCCAGGATACACATGCAGGATGTACAGGTTTGTTAAATAGGTAAGCACATACCATGGCAGTTTGCTGCACCTGTCAGCCCATCACCTAGGTATTAAGCCTAGCTTGCATTATCTATATTGTTCACCTCCCACTTTTAAGTGAGAACATGAGGTACTTGGTTTTCTGTTCCTGCATTAGTTTGCTGTAGATAATGACTTCCAACTCCATCCATGCCCTTGCAAAGAACATGATTTTGCTCTATTTATGGCTGCATAGTATTCCATGGTGTATATGTACCACATTTCCTTTATCTTGTCTATCATTGATGGGTATTTGAGTTGATTCCATTACTTTGCTATTGTGAATAATACTACCTTGAACATATGCATGTATGTGTCTTTATAGTAGAATAATTTATATTCCTCTGGGCTTATAATGGGATTTATAATGGGATTGCTAGGTCAAATGGTATTGCTGGTTCTAGAGTTTTGAGGAATCACCACACTGTGTTTCACGATGGTTGAAGTAATTTACATTCCCACCAACAGTGTAAAAGGGTTTCTATTTCTCCACAGCTTCACCAGCATAAGTTGTTTCTTGACTTTTTAATAATCACCATTCTGACTGCCATGAGATGGTATCTTATTGTGGTTTTGATTTGTCTTTCTCTAATGATCAGTGATGTTCGGCTTTCTTTCATATGTTTGTTGGCCACATAAATGTCTCCTTTTCAGGAGTATCTGTTCATCTCCTTTGCCCACTATTTTTAATGGAGTTGTTTTTTTTTTCTCGTAAATTTTTTAACTTCTTGTAGATTTTGGATAGTAGACCTTTGTCAGATTGATAAATTGTAAAAATTTTCTCCCGTTTTGTAGATTGTCTGTTCACCCTGATGATAGTTTCTTTTGGTGTGCAGAAGCTATTTCATTTAATTGTATCTCATGTGTCAATTTTTGCTTTTGTTGCCATTAGTTTTGATATTTTTGTCATAAAATCTTTGCCTGTGCTTATGTACTGAATGATATTGCCTAGATTTTCTTCTAAGATTTTTATCATTATGGGTTTTATATTTAAGTCTTTTATCAATCTTAACTTTTGTATAAGTCATAAGGAAATGGTCGAGTTTCAATTTTCTCTGTATGACTAGCCAGTTCACCCAGGACAATTTATTAAATAAAGGATCCTTTCGCCATTGCTTGTTTTTGTCAGGTTTGTGGAAGATCAGATGGTTGTAGGTGTGCAGTCTTATTTCTGAGTTCTCTATTCTGTTCCATTGGTCTATGTGTCTGTTTTGGTACCAGTACCATGCTGTTTCAGTTACCGTAGCCTTGCAGTATAGTTTGAAGTTGGGTAGCATGATGCCTCCAGTTTTGTTCTTTTTGCTTAGGATTGTCTTGGCTATACATGCTCTTTCTTCATTCCACATGAATTCGAAAGTAGTTTTTCTAATACTGTGAAGAATGTCAATGGTAGTTGATTGAGAATAGCATTGAATCTATACATTACTTTGGGCAGCATGGCCATTTTCACTATATTGATTCTTCCAATCCATGAGCATGAGATGTTTTTTCCATTTGTTTGTGTCCTCTCTGATTTCCTTATACAGTAGTTTGTAGTTCTCCTTGAAGAGATCCTTCACTTCCCTTGTTAGCTGTATTTCTAGGTATTTCATTCTCTTGGCAGCAACTTTTAATGTAAGTTCATTCATGATTTGGCTCTCTGCTTGTCTACTATTGGTGTATAGGAATACTTGTGGGTTTTGCCATTGATTTTGTATCCTGAGACTTTGCTGAATTTGCTTCTCAGCTTAAGAAACTTTTGGTCTGAGATTACATGTTTTCTAGATACAGGATCATGTCATCTGCAAAGACAGTTTGACTTCCTCTCTTTGTATTTGAATACACTTTCTTTCTTTCTCCTCCCTGACTGCCCTGGCCAGAACTTCCAATCCTACATTGAATAGGAGTAGTGAGAAAGGGAATCCACATCCTGCGCTGGTTTTCAAGAGAAATACTTTGGTCTTTTGCCCATCCAATATGATATTAGTTGTGGTTTTGTCATAAATGGATCTTGTTGTTTTGAGGTATGTTCCATCAATAGTTAGTTTATTGAGAGATTTTAACATGAAATGATGTTAAAACTTTGAATGATAAATTTTATCAAAGGCCTTATCTGCATCTGTTGAGATAATCATGTGTGTTTTGTCTTTAGTTTTGTTTATGTGACAAATTATGTTTATTGATTTGTATATGTTGAACCAGACTTGTATCCCAGGGATGAAGCTGACATGATTGTGGTGGATAGGTTGTTTGATGCACTACTGGATTTGGTTTTCCATTATACTATTGAGAATGTTTTCATTGATGTTCATCAGGCACATCAATGTTTTCTTTTTTTCTTGTATCTCTGCCAGGTTTTAGTGTCAGGATAATGCTGGTCTCATAAAATGAGTTAGGAAGGAGTTCCTTGTTTTCAATTGTTTGAAATAGTTTCATAAGAAATGTTACCAGCTCCTCTTTGTATCTCTGGTAGAATACAGCTTTAAATTTGTCTGGTCCTGGGCTTTTTTGGGTTGGTAGGCTATTTATTACATTTTCTGTTTCAGAAATTTTTATTTGTCTATTCAAGGATTCAACTTCTTCCTGTTTCAGACTTGGGAGGGTGCATGTGTCCAGGAATGTATCCATTTCTTCTAGATTTTCTACTTTATTTGCATAGAGGTGTTTATTTTTTTATTTTATTTTTTGAGACGGAGTTTTGCTCTTGTTACCCAGGCTGGAGTGCAATGGCGCCATCTCGGCTCACTGCAACCTCCGCCTCCTGGGTTCAGGCAATTCTCCTGCCTCAGCCTCCTGAGTAGCTGGGATTACAAGCACGCGCCACCATGCCCAGCTAATTTTTTGTATTTTTAGTAGAGACGGGGTTTCGCCATGTTGACCAGGATGGTCTCGATCTCTTGACCTTGTGATCCACCCGCCTTGGCCTCCCAAAGTGCTGGGATTACAGGCGTGAGCCACCGCGCCCAGCCAGAGTTGTTTAATTATCTGATGGTTGTTTGTATTTCTGTGGGATCAATAGTGATATCCTCTTTATCACTTTTTATTGTGTCTATTTGATCTTCTCTATTTTATTTTTTATTAACATAGCTAGCTATTTTATTAATTTTTTCCTAAAAAATGGCTCCTGGGTTAGTTGATTTTTTAAGGATTTTTCATATCTCTATTTCTTTTGGTTCTGCTCTGATCTTGGTTATTTGTTGTTTTCTGCTAGATTTGGGGTTTGTTTGCTCTTGGTTCTCTAACTCTTTTAGTTGTGATGTTAGGAAATCTGTTTGAGAGCTTTCTGGCTTTCTGAAGTGGGCATTTAGTGCTATAAATTTCCTTCTTAACACTGCTTTAGCTGCATTCCAGAAATTCTGGAATGTTGTCTCTTTGTTTTCATTGGTTTCAAATAACTTCTTGATTTCTGCCTTAATTTTATTATGTACCCATAAGTCATTCAGTAACAGGTTGTTCAATGTCCATGGAGTTGTGTGGTTTTGAGTGAGTTTCTTAATCTTGAGTTCTTATTGGATTGTGCTGTAGTCTGAGAGGCTTATAATTTCAGTTCTTTTGCATTTGATTAGGAGTAATTTACTTCCAATTATGTGATCAATTTTGGAGCAACTGCCATGTGGCACAGAGAAGAATGTACATTGTGTTGTTTTGTGTTGGAGGGTTCTGTAGATATCTATCAGTTCCACTTGATCCAGAGCCAAGTTCAAGTCCTGAATATCTTTGTTAAATTTGTTTCAATAATGTCTAATATTGACAGTGGGGTAAAAGTGTTCCATTATTTTTGTGTGGGAATCTATGTCTCTTTGTAGGTTTCTAATAAATGGTTTTGTGAATCTGAGTGCTCCTGTATTTGGTGCATATGTATATAGTATAGTTAGATCTTCTTGTTGAAATGAGCCCTTTACCATTATGCAATGCCCTTTTTTGTATTTTTTGACCTTCGTTAGTTTAAAGTCAGTTTTGTCAGAAACTAGGATTACAAAACACTGTTTTTTCTGCTTTCCACTTGATTGGCAAATTTGCCTCCATCCCTTTATTTTGAGCCTATATGTGTCTTTGCACATGAGATGGGTCTCTTGAATATACCACACCAATAGGTGTTGATTCTTCATCCAGCTTGATATTCTGTGTCAATTAACTGGGGCATTTAGACAATTTACATTTAAGGTTAATATTGTTATGCATGAATTTGATCCTGTCATCATGATGATAGCTGATTATTTTGCAGACTTATTGATGTAGTTGCTTCATAATATCATTGGTCTTTGTACTTCAATGTGTTTTTGTAGTGGCTAGTAATGGTTTTTTTTTTCCATATTTAGTGCTTCTTTCTGAAGCTTTTGCAAGGCAGGCCTGATGGTGACGAATTCCCTCAGCATTTGCTTATTTGAAAAGGATGTTATTTCTCCTTTACTTATGAAGCTTAGTTTGGCTGGTTATGAAATTCCAGCTTGGAAATTCTTTTCTTTAAGAATGTTGAATATTGTCCCCCAATCTCTTCTGACTTGTAGTGTTTCTGCTGAGAGATCTGTTGTTAGTCTGATGGACTTCCATTTGTAGATAACCTGGCCTTTCTCTCTGCCTGCCCTAAACATTTTTCCTTTATTTTGACCTTGGAGAATCTGATGAATATATGTCTTGGGGTTGATCTTCTCATGAAGTATCTTACTGGGGTTTTCCAGATTTCCTGAATTTGAATGTTGACCTGTCTTGCTAGGTTGGGAATGCTCTCCTGGGTGATATCCTGATAACTTGGTTCCATTCTCCCCATTTTTTTCAGGTACCCCAATCAGTCATAGGCTCAGTCTTTTTACATAATCCTGTAGTTCCTGGAAGTTTTGTTCATTTCTTTCCATTCATTTTTCTTTAATCTTGTCTGCCTATGTTATTTCACCAAGATAGTCATCAATCACTAAAATTCTTTCCTCCACTTGGTGTATTTGGTTATTGACGCATATGGTTGCACTGTGAAGTTCTCGTGTTGTGTTTTTCAGCTCCATCAGGTCATTAATGTTCCTCTCTAAACTGGTTATTTTGGTTAACAGCTCTTGTAATGTTTTATCACGGTGCTTAGCTTCTTTGCACTGAGTTAAAACATGCTCCTCTAGCTCAGCAAAATGTGTTATTACCCACTTTCTGGAGCCTACTTCTGTCAGTTCATCCATCTCAGCCTCAGCCCAGTTCCGTGCCCTTGCTGGAGAAGAGTTGCAACATTTGGAGGACAAGAAGCATTATGGGTTTTTAAGTTTTAAGCGTTTTTTCATTGATCTTTCTTATCTTTGTGAGTTTATCTAGCTTTGATCTTTGAGGCTGCTGACCTTTGTTTGGGGCTTTTGTGGGGAATTTTTTCGTTGATACTGTTGTTGTTGCTTTCTGTCTATTTTTAATGATCAGGCCCCTCTTCTGTATGACTATTGTGGTTTGCTGAGGATCCACTCCAGACCCTATTTGCCTGGGTACCTCCCACACCTAGAGGTGTTAGTGGAGGCTGCAGAACAGCAAATATGGCTGCCTGCCCCTTCCTCTGGGAATTCTGTGCCAGAGAGGCACGAGTCTGATACCCGTGGGAACACTCCTGTATAAACTGTCTTTTGACCACTGTTGGGGATTCTCACCTAGGAGGCATGGAATCATGGACCCACTTAATGAAACACTCTGCCTGCCCCTTGGTAAGGGGGCTGTACTGTGCTGGGGGGCATTCCATCTATCTAGACTTCCTGGATTTCTCAGAGCCAGTAGAGTAAAAGACTAAGTCTGCTGATTCATGAAGACAGTAGCTGCCCCTCCCGACAGTGGCTCAGTCCGAGGGATGTCAGAATTCTTTCCCTAAACCCCTGGCTGTAGTTGTTTAAATTCATACAAGGAGGCCCCACACAATGAGGAGGGATAAGGCAGTCTGGCCATGATCTGCCACACTCACTGTGCTGTGCTGTGTGGAATTCCTTCTGGGTCCACACCATCCACTATCCTTGGTACCAGCAGAAGAAAACAGCAAACTGGAGCTGTAATGATGGCTGCTTTCCCCACCACCCAGAACTCAGTCATCTTACACAGCAGGCAGCCACAGTAATAACAGCTACCCTTCTCCCCAGGAACTCTGTAGTTAGGCAGTCACCAGCCAAGTGGCTGATGAGAAGATGCATAGCTCTGTGCTTGGGACCCAAGACCCTGGAGGCATGGGCTCACAAGGGGATCACTGATCTGCAGGTTGCCCTGATCCATGGAAAAAGTGTGATTTTCAGGGTGGAATAGCACAATCAATCACCATCTACTTTGGCTGGAAGTAGGAGATATCCTTGCCCCATGTAGCTCCTGGGTGGGCCAGTGCTCCCTCATGCTTTTCCTTGCTCTCTGTGGATCGCACCAACCATCTAGTCCATCCCATTGAAAGAACCTGAAAACCTCAGTTGCTGGTGCAGGATTTACTCACCACTTTAGTTCTTCTCAGTGGGAGCCTCCAACTGCAACTGTTACTAGTCCACCACATTGGCCAACATGTAATATTTCTAACCCATTGTAGGATCTAGTACTGAGTTGCAAAAGATATCACCAAAATAAAATCCACAGAAAAAGGAGGAAGAAAAAGAAGATAAAAAATAATCATAATCATACAATATGGAGAACAATACATGAAGGAAGGCAATGATACCAACTGGAGATGTTTTCTAATTATAAAAACATACTAATGAAAAAGAACAGAGACAAAATATGAACCTCTCCTCCACAGTTTAGTGTATTACAGTTCTGAGCATTTACACAATGAATTCTAGATAAGGAGGTGACTCTGGTCCTAACTCCATGAAACAACCTGAATTTATAGAGGGCACACAGGTTTCCAAGAAGAAAATGTAAGAGAAGGTTGTAGGCAGATTATTTGGGTTAAGAGATTGTAAATCCTGAAGGGATATATAGTTCAAATATTGAAGCACCTTGAGCATCTCTTAAATCATTCAGCCTTTCTGCTCTACTGTTTTACCTAGTAAAGAGGTCTTTTTTTCTAAAATCTAAACAATGTGCATTCCTTTATCAGTCATGATAAAGGCTCCTAAGAAATGAAAAATAAATTTCAGCTTTTATAATTTCTTTCCAAATTAAACCTCTTGATTTATCTAAGATCAGAATGAAAGTGAGATTGAGATGGAAATGCCACAGAAATTTAGAGTTCAAGAGATTTATTTTTCTCTATTCTTAGTACTTCTGAAGAATTAACAGAAACGTTAATGTTTATTAAAAGTAAGAGAGAGAGTAGTGGGCAAGGGATAATATAAAAAAATTGTATTTCATATTTAGTTCGTTTAGTTCTCAAAGTGCTTTCAAAATACCTTACTTACAAAGTAATGAGTTAAGTGTTGGCAGCAGTGAGCACAGGTAAATTGAGATACTTTTTGTGCCTGACAATAAATTACACAAAGAATTGGAGACGAGAACTTACTTGATTTAAAGTGGGGGCATTGATAGGATGTAAAGTGTTGTTGCTGTTCTTCCTGTTGAGCAAACCTTTGTACAATACTTAGTACTTTATCAAATTATTTACAATAATTTTTGTTATTCTTTATAGAAAGAATGTATTAAAAATAAGCCAATATTAATCATCCAATTTTCCAGATAAGGACACCAGGGTACTTAAAACATTTAAGTACTTGTTACATGAATCATTCATTTACAAAAAGCTTTTTGAGAGCAATTCACACATATATGAAGAAGTGCCAATTAAGAGTTATTTTTATTTCTTTTATTTATTTATTTTTTTGAGATGGCGTTTTGCTCTTGTTGCCCTAGCTGGAGTGCAGTGGAAGCTTGTGAAGTCTGACTTAAAAATAATCCCCTGAGGAGCACTACACACTGGGGTCAGTTGGGGGGAAATAGGGGAGGGACGGTGGGGGGTGGGGAGCTGGGGAGAGATAGCAAGGGGAGAAATGCCAGATGTAGGTGAAGGGGAGGAAGGCAGCAAATCACACTGCCACGTGTGTTCCTATGCAACAATTTTGCATGTTCTTCACATGTACCCCAAAACCTAAAATGCAATAAAATAAATAAATGGGGGAAAAAAAGAGTATCTCCTAAAATAGACCCAGAGAAGGAAATATAATCCTCTCATTAAATTGTCCACTTGAAGATGCTATTTTAAGTGTCAATATTGCATTCACTCTTTGTGAAATATTGACTATATTTTTCTCCCTTCGTTCATTAAAAGAACAAAATAAAAAAGAAAAAAAAAATAATCCCCTGAACGGATAGTTCCTTCCTTCTCAACCCAAAAGATGGAAATCATAAAGGACAAGTAAATGAGCAAGGGCTACCCATTCTACTCAGTCCAACCCTTACCTTCGGTCATTTCTACTTTCCCTCAGTATGCACTGCCAGACATTAGAACTTGTTTTTTGATGCATACTTGCAGGGATATTTTAGTTATTAATGGGATTGCATTTGAAATTTCATTGATCCCCAAAAGAGAAGTGTTATGTTTTGGTGAGTAAAATTTTAGATGAAAATTATCTACTACACCACACCAGCAGGAATTGCTATACTCACTCTATTTGCAGTGAGAAGATATACTGTAACACCATCTAACTGGGACATCAGAGGGTTTCCATTGCTATAGTATTTTGCTCAATTAATATTCTTATAGCAGGGATAACAGTTACCAACAAAAAAGGAAGCATGGAAGTTTTACTATCACTGAGGCTGCTAGGACTTTTTATTGGGTTTGGTACCATGTCACACCCTGGCTATGCAAAGAAGGTTATAAAGGAAAGAGATTTTATATAGAAAAGGATCCTGTATGGTAAATAATTATCCTAAAGAAAATAGTTGGTTGTTTAATAGAGATGTTTTCTGCCAACATAAATCAATCTTCACTTGAACCTTGGCCTAGTTAAAGATAAAGTTCAGGTACAGGTTTTCAGCAGGGGATTCACATAATTACATAGCCAAGAGTAAAAGCACTTGACAAATTATCACATAATTCATTAGCAGCTAGTGTTCTGATAAACAAGAGCCAGTTGTTTGTCCTCAGGATATTTACCTGTAATTGAGGTTGTGTAGCATCACTAATACAGCTGTTGCATTTTTCACATGTGCACAGAGCATCTGCACATTTCAGTTACAATGATAAATTGTGGTTAAATGAAAAAAAAGATGACAGGGAAAGAGAGAGAAGGAGGAGGAGGAAGAAGAGGAAAGGGAAAAGGAGGAGGAGAAGAGGAAGAAAAGGAGGAAAAGGAAGAGGAGGAAAAGAAGGAAGAATAAGAAAAAAAGTAGCAGCCAGAGACAGAAGGAGAAGAGAGAAAGGGGAAGGGAACACAAGGAAAGAGAAGAAATTATAGTGTAGCAATTTGCACTCTCATATTTCTGTGAACAGGCTTTTGGGTGGTCTTCATGATACTTGCCTTCCAGTGTTCATGACCTCATATAATCCCCTCTCTTGGAGCATGAGTGGAACTAGTGACATTTGTCTAACAAACAGAATATAACAAAGATGATAGGATTCTGTCTTGCTAGCAGACTCACTTTAGAATCTTATTCTAGAAACCATGAGTCATACAACCAAAGCACAATAAATTTTACCAACCACCTGAGGAATCTTAGAAGTAGAGCCTTCCTTATTCGAAACTCCAGATGAAATTCCAGTCCTAATACCTCAAAATAGCCTTGCAGAGGACTCATAAGCCGTGCCTAGATTTCTAACAGTCATATATGAGATAATAAACCTGTGTTTTATAAACCATTACTTTTGTGGTAATTTTTTTTTTTTTGCCATCTGGAAAACTAATGCATTTTCTAAGAACATGAACAAGTACCCAAAATTAGCTTTTCTCTAAATAAATTTAAAAATTTGGTATAATATTTTGAAATGTTCATACCCCTTCCACAATTGAGGTATGAATACAAGCTAGTGATAATTTAAATATTTATTTTCCTCAAAGAAATCTTATACTTAGAAAAATTGAAAATCAGTTTTTCTTTACAAATTTGTGTAAAGAAAGAAAAACAGTTTTTACTTCTGTCCATAGGCATCAATTCGCAGTAATTTAAAAAGTTGTGCATCTAAAGCATTACATGCTAAATGTTCAGATACTTACTGTCACTATTAATATGATTTAAATAGGATCATAAATTTAATATAAAAAGAAAGGGTGGCCAGGCGTGGTGGCTCAGTTCATGTCTGTAATCCCAGGACTTTGGGAGTCTGAGGCAGGCGGATCAGGAGGTCAAAAGATCGAGACCATTCTGGCTAACATGACGAAACCCCATCTCTACTAAAAATACAAAAAGTTAGTTGGACATGGTGGCACATGCCTGTAGTCCCAGTTACTTGGGAGGCTGAGGCAGGAGAATTGTTTAAACCTGGGAGGTGGAGGTTCCAGTGAACTGAGATGGCACCACTGCACTCCAGCCTGGGCAACAGAGTAAGACGCCTTCTAAAAAAAAAAAAAAAAGGACCTTTGAGATATTTAATCTGAATAATTCTTTTCAGAAATGAAACCTTTGAAGCCCAGAGAAGTGAAGTAACTAAGGTAACATAGCTAGTTAGTGGCAGACCAAGTGTTAAGAACCTTGGATACCTTTTTCACCATTCTATTCTTACTCCTAATAATTGTACTGCTATTCTAAAATAATGCATAACACATTCAAATGATAATTTATTCAGACAATAGCTAAATGTTTAATTCTACAGGTTAGAATTATAGCTGCCTACTACATTTGGGATTTTCTTTTTATATGACTAGAAATGGTGCATTGTTACATTTACAACATCATAACATCTCTTTTCCTATCACATTGTCTTTCTACGTTAGTTCCAAAGTGGTGGATGTCAATCCACTTTTGCTTTTAGTGATTTGAGGCAGAGTCACATATAATTCTTGTTGAAAGGCAATATTTGAATTGTGTAGTGGAATATTTTACTATATTGATTAAATAATGCCGTTTCTCTTAGTGTATCCTAAGTTGTTGAGTCAATACTGAAACACAATGATTCTCATAGTTGCAATTGGCCCAAAATGATTCTATAACAATCTGCCATATATTAAAGACCATCTGGTACCACATTCTATAACATTTGATTTGGATTTTCTGAAGATAATTTTTAAATTTTTTTTCTCCAAAAAGTGAGTTTGCTGGTCATCTTATTTTCATTCTAGAGCATCTTGAAGTAACTAAGTCAGCAAATACTTGTTAGTCATAGTTTCCATAAATGAAACAATCTGATTAAGATAACCTTTCAAACTGTAATATTTGAATGACAAATAATACCTTTTAAGATGTTCTAGTGAAAAAAACTGATGGGACAATATTATGCTATCCACATTTAAAAATCAAGCTGCCAGCCTGAAGCTTATTTTGTATTTATAAATTTATGTTTCCCAGTAAATGCTTCAGTACTCTATAGCCTTGAATCCCTCCTAAGGAAGGAAACAAAAGGAGAGAAAAAAAGAGAAAAGCAGAGGGAGAGATAATAATACACTCAGAAGAGAGTGGTAGAGTATCACTACCAAGTGCATTGTATAATCCAAACTTCCACACCTACATCTGGGTTGTACATAGTATGTTCTTAAACACATACACGTTTGATTAGACCCTTTTGAACAATTAACAGAAATAAACTAAGGGCGTTTATATAGAGTATATCACATCTTGGTATTAATCCTTTAGTAAGTATAGTACCCTCAAAAATGCCAAATTGTTCATTATTGTCTTTGTGTAGTTTACAAGACAGCAAGGCACTGCAGTGTACATATGTGCCAGGCAATAACTAGCCTGTGGCTTGGGAGCTGATTCAAATGGTCCAGATCATTCCCATGTTCTAGAATGGTTCAGAAATGAAGACCCTTTATTAATATTTTGTCATTACTTAGGAACTATATGACTGAGTTCAATCATTTTCTTTTCATTTCCACTTCAGTTTCCCCAAATATAATATAGATAATAAATATGCTGTAGTAGTCCAGTGTTGTAAAAGTTGTTAAATTAATGCTCTTAAACAATATTTAAAATGACATCTCTATTAAGCTGGCATGAACTATGTTTCTAAATTGCTTTTAATATAATAATGTTTGCAGTTTACAATGCTGTAAGTGCAGTTTGGCAGTGGAATGTACATGAGTATTTCATCCAGCAAAGGCCATGATTCTGTAATTATAAATAGACCTGTTCCAACAGAAGTAGACAGATGCTTGTGTTTCAAAGCAAATGCTATAAAGCAAGAGTTGCTGATTAAAGGCTTAAGACAAAGCAGGGGTATATCAGGGGTGAGAGGTTGTTATCTAGAGGAAGTCACTTTTGCAAGCACCTGGAAAGTTGAAAAGGCAGCACTAGTGTTAGTCCTAGCTGTGACAGACTGTGTTACCTCTGTAGCCCTCAATTGACCGTTCACTTCTCTTGTGACACTTCAATTTTGGAAAAGAGCTTCTGTCTTTTGTTCCAAGCCCAAGTAAACAACAAAACCCTAATAAAATAGCACAGAGATTACCAAGGAGCTTAAGCAGGCTGTGTGCTGTATGTTTCACCAAAAGTAATTTAATTAGCTAATGCAATATTTCTCTTATCTTTCATCCACATCATCATATGATATTTATTGGGTATCATGTCACCAAGATGAAATGACTTGCATCAAAATGAAGTTAAGAGTAAATATTCTCTTTCTCCTTGTGTGTACTTCTACTGAACTCTAAGTAGTCCGAAATTTTCACTGCTCCATCCATAGTGACTTCTCCGTCTGTTGACAGTGGCTGTTAAAGACCTGTGCTTCACCGCTCACCACTTTTTGAGTTAAATGTTTGTTTCTCTTTCTCCCCATGCTTGATTTGATGAAGGTTATAGTATACATGTAGTCAGAACACAGCAAGATTTTACCTTATGGTAATTCGCCATAAGACTAAATTTTTACCAGTATACTTAAAAGGGCCTCTCTTGAGAATAGGTCAAGGTCTAAAACGAGCGTCAGAAATATTGATACAACCTCCATTTTGCAGAGGTGGAAAATGAGGCTATAATTGGAAGTGCAAATATTCTATAGCTTTGGAAAAGGAAAGATACTATTTGAACCTGTTAAATGGTCACTAACAAATCCAGTCACAATGAGTTTGTATTTGAACAAAAGCCACTGCCTTGATAAGGAATGTAAATTGCAACAGAGCTATAATTACTCAGTATTTTCTTGCTTTGCCAATAATGGAATCATTTGAAATAAGAAAATTTAACATCATCTCACAATAATGTCTTTCTAAAATTAAATGTTTCAAATACTACTGGGTTAATAATAAATGTAAACTACATCTTTTTCCTGTATATAATCATTCATGCAATAAAATGTATATGAAATTAGTTCATAATAGTGAATGAAAAGGTAAATATTTCAGAAGGAAAGAAATGTGTTATTTGAGTACTTTATGTTAATTTACCAGTGACTTTCGTAGTTTGTATTTAGCCAGAGGAAAATTAGATGGATACAGATCACGTTTTAGAGAAATGAAAAACATTATTTTTAGAAGTAAAAAAAGTTGTTACACATTTGCTTTGTATCTTTGTTTATATTCTGCTCCAATCACAGGATTTCTTTGCTCCATTATAAATTTGTTTTCTCTAGAACCGAAAAGCAACCTGGCATAGAGTTTATGATGTGTTTTCAGGATTGTCTGAACAAATTTCATCCTTTGAAAATGCCTCTGAATGTCTACAGTTTTCTTCAAAAGTGCAATTCAATCTGATGTAGACTTGGAAAGTTTCTTAACAAAACTTGAGTATTTTTTTCTCCTTAGTCTATATAGGCAGATTAAAACATTTTTTTTCAACTAGCCTAGGTAGCTCAAGGCACTATCTATATTGAACTGCATAATTTTTTCTTTTTATACAATATATCCAAATAACATAAGCATTTGGCATTAGAGATTATATCAGAATAAATTCCTATAGAACTAATAGAACTAATATATCACTGATACTGTAAGCAACCATGTACAATTATATCCCTACCTATCTCCCCCTCTTTTAGAATGCAGCTCAAGCCTGTCCTTTCTACTTTTTCTTATTATCTTTCATCTTCCACTCCTACTTTTATTTAACCAAACTTTTATTGCACATCTTTGCAAAGTGCTCAGTGTTGCAATTTGTTTGAAAGAGACCATAACCAAAAACATTGTAGCTATATTTACACACTACTGTTCATCTCAAAAGATCCTAAATAACTTTACAGGCTATGTAATGAGACAAA
>NW_016107642.1:846953-863266 GCF_001604975.1 Cebus imitator
AAAAAAAAAAAAAAAAAAAAAAAAAAAAAAAAAAAAAAAAAAAAAGATGATTACAGTACCACATCTTCTGAATACACACTTTAATCATGTCACTCTCTACTGAAATGTAGTCACCTCTGGGTGTGGACCCAGAAGCTATTTGAAAGGACAATGCAGCACTCCACAAGTTTAGACTAGGAAATGAGACTGCAGCTATTTAAAATAGTATGGAGGAGGTGTTTGTTTAGCTATAGTTTGATTCATAAATACACACAATGCTCTATATGGCCTCTGGGCTTATATACAACATTTATCAAAAATTTCAATCACTATTCCACAAAAGGGAGGGAGGGAGTTGGGTGAACATGGTGATCCACTTTACAGCTGAGCTCATGTGTAAATAAATAAATTCTTTATGGGGTGATTTAATTCTTACCTTCCTGAGTAAGCGAGGTCAAAGTAAAGAATAATGAGAAAATTGATTAAAACACCAATTGAAAAGAGAAAGGAGAAAGGATATTCTAACATTTGACTCTCAAAATAATTTGTGGTGAGAATAAGGAGTCAGGAGAAGTAATCTCTGAGGGAACCCTCAACAAGGCCTCAAAATATAGTCTTAGGTGATCTGAATAATTAGAATAATTAGGGTATTCCTTTGCATCAGTCTTCCACCATCCTCCAAACTATAGTATTCTTCCAGTTTTGATATTCTCTTATCCCATATACAGCAAATAATAAACACACCAATTGTCTATGTAAAGAAACACAGGTTGATATATGGTCTTCTGCCCTTCTCCTTTCATAATCCATGAAGAAACTGCCTTCTATGTCTTCCCATTTTGAGTTGGTTTTGTAAGACTACCTTCCGATGCCCTTCAAATTACGCTCCTTTCCAGTGTAACCACAATGCCCCCCTCCCCTACATACAAAAAATCACTGATGTAAGTGAAAATAAATTGCTCCTTACAATTCTGCAAGGCTAACAGGTAGAATAATCAAAGCAGAAAGAACATAACTGATTCATCTTAAATCACACAGCTCAATAATGACAGATCCAGGACTCAAGCTCCTAACACGTACTTAATTTAATCAACCTCCTATAACAGAACATTATCTTATTTGTATCTAATCAGTATGGGTTATTAAATTTTATCTAAAATGTGAATCTAAACTAAGTTTCTACCCAATTTAAGAACTTCCTATAAACTTTTATTTTTCATTGTTTTTATTGAGGTACAATTCACATAACATAAAATTAACCATTAACCATTTTAAAGTGTACAATTCAGCGACATTTAGTACATTCTCAATGTTGTGTTGCCATCACCTCTTAGTTCCAAAATGTTTTCATTTCTCAAAAAAGAAACCCCATATCCATTAAGCAGTCATTCCCCATTGATTCCTACCCCTAGCCCTCTGCAATTACTAATTTACTTTCTGTCTTCATAGATTTACCTATTCTGGATATTTCCTATAAATTGAAACACACAACACGTGACCCTTTATGGTTGGCTTTCTTCACCTTAGCATACATTTCTCAAGTTTAACCCATGTTGCAGCATATACCGATATTTTATTCTTTTTTCTAATGAGTTATATGGATATACCACATTATATTTTTTCATTCATCAGTTGATGAACATTTGGATTGTTTCCACTTTTTGGCTATTATGAATAATGCTGCTAAGAACATGCATGTATGGCTTTCTGTGAGGATATATTTTCAAATCTCTTGAGTGCTTACCTAACAGTGAGATTGCTGTGTCATATAGTAATTAACTTAATGAGGAACCCTCACACAGTTTTCCACAGTGGTTGCACCATTTTATATTTCCACCAGCAATGTATGAGGGTTCCAATTTCTCCACATCCTTGGCAATATTTGCTCTTCTGTTAATTATTATTATAGACATCTATTGAGTGTGATGTAATATTCAGTGATTTAATTTGCATTTCCCTAATGAATAATTCCTATGGGCTTCTTTATATGTGCTTGTTGGCTGTTTGTCTTCTTTAGAGAAATGTCAAATCAAACCTCTTGACTGTTTTTTCTTTTTTTTTTTTATTGTACTTTAGTTTCTGGGGTACATGTGCAGATCATGCAGGATTGTTGCATAGGTACACACATGGCAATGTGGTTTGCTGCCTCCATCCCCCAGTTACCTACATCTGGCATTTCTCCCCATGTTATCCAACCCCAACCTCCCCACCCCATGCTGTCCCTTCCTTGCCCCCCCCCGCCAACAGACCCCAGTGTGTGATGCTCACCTCTCTGTGTCCATGTGTTCTCATTGTTCAACACCCACCTATGAGTGAGAACATGCGGTGTTTGATTTTCTGTTCTTGTGTCAGTTTGCTGAGAATGATGATTTCCAGATTCATCCATGTCCCTACAAAAGACACTAACTCATCGTTTCTTATGGCTGCATAGTATTCCAGGGTGTATATGTGCCACATTTTCCTTGTCCAGTCTATCATCGATGGGCATTTGGGTTGGTTCTAGGTTTTTGCTATTGTAAACAGTGCTGCTATGAACATACGTGTGCATGTGTCCTTATAATAGAATGATTTATAATCCTTTGGGTATATACCCAGTAATGGGATTGCTGGGTCAAATGGAATTTCTATTTCTAGGTCCTTGAGGAAGTGCCACACTGTCTTTCACAATGGTTAAACTAGTTTACACTCCCACCAACAGTGTAAAAGTGTACCTATTTCTCCATATCCTCTCCAGCATCTGTTGTCTCCAAATTTTTTAATGATCACCATTCTAGCTGGCGTGAGGTTAGAATCAATGTGGTTTTGACTTGCATTTCTCTAATAATCAGTGATGATGAGCATTTTTTCATATGTTTGTTGGCCTCATCTATGTCTTCTTTTGAAAAGTGTCTGTTCATACACTTCTCCCACTTTTGGATGGGTTTGTTTGTTTTTTTCTTATAAACCTGTTTTAGTTCTTTGTAGATTCTGGATATTAGCCCTTTGTCAGATGGGTAGATTGCAAAAATTTTTTCCCATTCCGTTGGTTGCCAGTTCACTCTAATGATTGTTTCTTTTGCTGAACTGAAGCTCTGGAGTTTAATTAGGTCCCATTTGTCTATTTTGGCTTTTGTTGCCAATGCCTTTGGTGTTGTTTTTTAATTGGATTGTCATCTGTCTTTTTATTGTTGAGTAGTTAGTTTCTTATATATTCTGTATACTAGATTTGATTGGCAAATATTTTCTTACATTCAGTAGGTCATCTTTTCACTTCTTAATAGTGTCCTTTGATAAAAAGTTGTTTTTCCCTTAAATTTTACCTATAACCATGTTTTCTGAAATTTTTTCATAGCATTTTGACTGCTCCAAGCACTGTTCCAAGTTTTACTTTTGTAGCAACTTTTATTGGTTTCTTTCACAAATATGAGTATAATTGTACATCACTATTGTCTACATTCATCTGACAGAGGGGTTTTATTCTGTTATACTTTTACTAAAGTTATATGTTATGATAAAATGAACAAATGAATTATTTGAGTTCCTTTATCATTCTGTTTCAATTAAACAGCTCACAATTGTTTACCATAAAATTGCTGTAAAACTAGATAAAATCAGAATATTATCGTACTTTTTAAAAAAATGTTTTCTCTTTTAAATCATGGTGCCTTTTCCCCCTGCTTTATGTGATAAGGACTTAATTTGTATGTCTGTTTAGAAAATAAATTATTCCTATTTTTATTTCAGTTTTACAGAATGGCCTCTGTTTTCCTGCACTGCATTTAATATCTTCTTTAAAAACATGTTCCTTAATTAATATGTGCTTGCTTAAGAATTTAATTTTGCCTCATGTTATCTAGTATTTTTTAATTCCAGAGAATCTTTTGAAGTCTTTAAATTTAACTTAGATTTTCTTGAGAATATAAATAATTGTTTTTATTTTTTAATATTCTCAAAATGTCTGCTTTGATGCAGTTGCCTAAAATATTAACATTACATAGAAGGTAATAGAAACCTTCCTGCAAAAAGAAAATGATAGGTGCTATTCTCAAATAATTGCAAATAATAGAAGAAATATAATAACTTTTCTGTCATTGCACAGATTTTCTGACCAGCAGGGTAAAGAGGTCACTTTTACTTGGATCCAAATTATATAGCCAATAAAAACAGGGAGCATAGGCATATGCAGTAAGAGATACTGATATCTCCTAATTAAAAAATCTAAAATCTATACAGAATTAAAGAAAGAGCATTCATCATTTTTAAGGTGACAATCACACAGAGAATACAATATTCCCTCTGTGCATGCTAAAAGTCGATTTAAAATATAAAGATAGTTATTTAGTGGTCTTTATAACTAATAACAAAAATTATAGAAAAAAGAGAAGGAATAAAAGAATTGGTCATGGTACAAGTTATAACTAATGTTATAACTACTGTGAGTCTGGGACCAAGTATGTAAGTATTAGGCAAATGAAGGCCTCATTAAGTCCAAATGTAAAACAGTATCCTGTAACGCTGTATTTTCAGCAATTGAGGCATTATTTAGTTAGGGCAAGAGAACTAATGCCTAGCAATGTCGTAGGCAGCAGAGAAATTGTAAACAATGGCTGAAAGAAGACTAGGAGGAGAGGGCTAAGGCCAATTTTCAGTTACCAGAGAAATAATTTGCATGAGTGAAGGATTTTGTTCATTAATTATTAGTCATGTTGTAGCTTTGTGCTTATATACCTCTAGCAGCAAAATAAGATAAAGTTAGAAATAATCATATTAAGGTAAGATTTTAGATCAGAACTCTGCATTAAGTAAACATTCTTAAAAGGAGAAAATTATTCACTGCAAATATTCCTGATCTCAAAGAAAAAGGGTCAGATTGTTGTGATAATTTGTTTTTTAATATACTTTATTTTTACAGAAGTTGTAGATTCACAACAATATTGAGTAGAGAGTACAGAGATTTCCCATATGCTCTCTGTTCCCACCACATGTATAGCCTCCCCACTATTAACATCCCACAGCAGAGTGGTAAGTTTGTTACAGTCCATGAACCCACATTGGCACATTATCACACAACATCAGTAGTTTACATTAGAGCTCACCCTTGGTGTTGTAAGTCTGATTTGTTTGGACAAATGTATCATGACATGTATCCACCATTGTAGTATCATACAGAGCAGTTTTACTACTATGAAGAATACTCTGCGCTTGGCTGATTCATTCTTCCTACCTCCCTAATCCTTAGCAAACTCTGGTATTTTTTACTGTCTCCATAGTTTTGCTTTTTCCAGAATGTTATATAGTCGGAATCATACAGTATGTAGCCTTTTCAGATTGGCTTCTTTCGCTTAGTAATATGTATTTAAGTTTTCTCTATGTCACCTCATGTCTCCATAGCGCATTTCCTTTTAGCAGTGACTAATTTTCCATTGTCTGGATATTCCAAAGTTTATCCATTCACTTACCAAAGAGCATCTTAGTTGCTTACAAGTTTTGGTTATTATGAATAAGGCTACTATAAACATGTGTGTATATGTGTTTTGTGTGAATATAAGTTTTTAACTCTTTTGGATAAATACCAAGGAGTGTGATTGCTGGATCCTAGTTTAGTTTTGTAAAAAAAAAAAAAAAAAAAACTTAATAATAAAGTACATCAATCTTAATGGTTTTTTTTTTTAACAAAACAGCTTTTGTTTCATTGATTTACTGTAGTGTTTTTTGTTTTGTTTTATTGATTTCTGCTCTTAATTTTATTATTTCTTTCCTTCAGCTTTCTGTGGATTTAGTTTGCTCTTCTGTTTTGGGGTTCTTGAGGTAAGAGCTAAGAATATCAATTTGAGACCTTTCCACTTTTCTCATGTGTGAACTGTGTTAAGTGACCTAAACACACCAATTAAAAGGAAGAGATTGGCCGGGCGCGGTGGCTCAAGCCTGTAATCCCAGCACTTTGGGAGGCCGAGGCGGGTGGATCACGAGGTCAAGAGATCGAGACCATCCTGGTCAACATGGTGAAACCCTGTCTCTACTAAAAATACAAAACATTAGCTGGGCATGGTGGCGTGTGCCTGTAACCCCAGCTACTCAGGAGGCCGAGGCAGGAGAATTGCCTGAACCCAGGAGGCGGAGGTCGCGGTGAGCCGAGATCGCGGCATTGCACTCCAGCCTGGGTAACATGAGTGAAACTCCGTCTCAAAAAAAAAAAAAAAAAAAAAAAGGCAGAGATTGGCAAACAGATTAACATGACCTGATTATAAGCTGCCATTGTATTTTTTGTGTCATATTCATTCTCTATGTTCTTACATTGTTTTATTTGCTCTTGCCTTCCTTGTGAGTGACTTGAATATTTTTTTGCATTCCATTTTATTTATCTATAGTGTTTTTCAGTGTCTTTTTGTATAACTTTTTAGTGGATACCTCAGGTATTAAATTATGCACATCCACACCCACCCACACACCCACCCAAACCCACATGCACAAACACGTGAAGATACTTTCATCCTGAAGAATATTTTGGTGGGTATAAGTTTAGATATTGACAGTGCTTTTCTTCTGGCATCTGAAAAAATGTTTTAGCAATTCTTTGTGGTCTCTACAGTTTCGCCATGTTTTTCAAATTGCATTTCCATTGTAAGTTGTTTTTATTCATTTCAGTTCAATTACAACCTGCCTTGGGTTGGATTTCCTGAGATGTATTCTCTTTGAAATTCACTTACCTTTTCAAATATGCAGGTTTCTGTCACTTGTCAAATTTGAGAAATTTTCAAGCACTATTTCTTCAAGTCCTTTTTTAGCCCTCTCTTTCTCATCTCCTTTCAAAACTCAAATTATGTGAATGTTAAACCCTTTGTTACAATTCCTCAGGTACTTGATGTTCTGTTTTTTTATGTGTAATTTGTTTTCTCTTTCTTGTTCAGATTGAGTAATTTCTACTGTTCTGTGTCCCATTTCACTGATTCTCCCATTCCTTTTATTCTGCCATTGAATCCATTCACAGTGCTTTTAATTTCAGTTACTGTATTTTTAATTCTAAATTCTCTATTTGCTTCTTTATTTCTTCTCCTTCTTTACTGAGACTTTCTATTTCTTTGCTAAGGCTTTTTAGTTTTTCCATTGGTTTCAGGAACATTTATAATTACTCACTGAAGCATTTTGATGACTGTTGCTTGAAATCTTTGTCAGATATTTCTAGCATATCTGTTATCATGATGTTTGTATCACTTGATTGACTTTTTCATTAATATTGTTATCTTTCAGTTTCTTTATATTTTTTTGTTGTAATTTGGTTATTTTAATGTATCTCATTTTGACACATATCCTTTTTGGCCTTTAGTTTTAATTGGCTTATTCTGATATTGCTCCATCAGGGGACATTAAGGCCACCACCTCATTACTGCCAATTGGAGGTAGAAGTCCAAGTTCCTTCCTTGGCTTTCATTGACATTTGAGGTTCCTCATTCAGCTTAGCAGAGGTGAGAGTTCTAGCCTTGTATGACCTCCACTGAACAGCAGAGGTGATTTCATTACTGCTTGCACCCATAGTAAATGTCCTAAACTTTTACTGAAAGCATTACAATGGAAAGAGGCTATGATACCTAGTTACTTTTTGTGGGTTTAGAAGCCAGGTTTCTCACATAGTGGCCACTGACACCATGGAGAGAAGCTTACTGGTTTCCAAAAGCAAGGAAAGTCCTAGCTTGCTATTTGACTTTCTCTGACATCAATTACCCCAGCAGAGGTGTTCTGGTGCCTCATTACAGCCTTGTGAGGGTAGTTTAGGTCCCCCCAACTCAGCCTCTGCTGGTTTGGGTATGAGTAGGACAACAGTTTTTCCTGGGGAATTTGGATAAAATAAATAAGGTTTTTTCCCCCTAAAAGTTTAGTATTGTTTATTGTCCCTTTGCTGATCCTTTGGCTGGAGAGAATTAACTTTTGATGCGACTCATTTTGTCTGTGTCCTTTGATATTTCTTGTTTGCAAGCTTATTCTGATGGTAGCTTGAGATATATGAAGAAATAAGAAAATCCAGTGAACTTACCATTATGTCATTCCTTGGGTTCTGAATTGCTTAGCTGAACTGTCTTCTTGTCACCTTTCAGAGTCCTCTTGTTTGTTTTACATAGAATTTTTAGTTTTTATTTTTCTTAGCAGGAAGAATAGGGAAAAGTATGTCTACTCCCTCTTTGCATAAGTGGAAGTCTACATTTTTTCGTTTTTTAACTTGACATTTAACTCATTTTAAAATTATAAATGACATACAGGAAGGTTGAAGATTCCATAAGGATTTTTTTTTAAGTGGGGAGCACTGTTCTGACACAATAATCTTCTTAAGTACTGGGGTTTTTGTTGTTGTTAAGCACATTCAGGTGTTTTGTTTTGTTTTTTCTGTAATTTTTAAAATTTCTGATAGTTTTAGTGACCATAAGAAATTATTTTCTGCACTGCCTTAAGACAATTTGTTCTTTTTCCAGCTATCTTTAGGTTTACCAGGAAATTTTGTTTATACATATAGTATACTACAGTATGTTATTTATACATATAGTATATCGATTATTGCAAATAAAGTGCCTCATCTGACTTATCTATAAATATTGTGAATTTTAGCTATATAAATGCATAGCTGCTAGAAAAAATTGATGAAAAGACTTATGAAATTATCCAAGCTGCCTTTATGTTGAAGGAAAAGTGCTAGCAAAGCAACAATCTAATTATAAAAGTACTAATAAATATATTCCATCTATCTTTACTTAAATACTCCCATTCTGTAAGCCAACTATTCAGGAATTTTCACTAAATTATTTCAAATGAGCATTTATTTCACTGTATTTCCAAATATCCTGGCTATTTTTCTTCTATCTACCTCCCTCTCCTTGATTTTCTCAGTTCTATTTTGGAAGGATTTTGCTTTCTCTAAGACAATCTGGTAAATAATCTGAAGTGCTACCATACACATTATCTATAAAATAGTATCTAGCTTGTACAGTCGTTAAATGAGATACATGTAAAACTACTTTTTTCAAAAAGTGTATTTTTAAAACAGCCTTCAGAATATTAAACAAAAAGATTTGTTGTGATAGAAATTTTAATATGAGTTCTGCAGCTGAGACTTTTTAAAAAAATATGTGTTTTTTCTGGTACTCTTCAAATGATACCACAGTGGTTACCTATGATTTCCCACCATCTATGTCCAGGGATTTACCTGATGATGACCCAAAAGAAAAAAATACATACTGAAATAGAATTTGCTATACTAGGTCATAACTCTGGTTTATACTTCTAAGTATTCTATTACTAAGAATATTTTCATTCATTCAACAAAATTAGCATTTACTATGTGCTCATTATTTTTGAAGGCACTGAAGAGATGTCAGTGAAAACTGTAGATTTAAAAAAAAAAACAACCAAACAAATCAACACTGTTTGCATTCTGGTTGTCATACCTGATGTCAAATTTCAAGTGTGTGTGTGTGCGTGTGTGTGTGTGTGTGTGTGTGTGTGTATATATATATATATATATATATATGTATCCCATCTTTTTAAAGTAGCCTCATCTAGCTGTGTCATTCGTAGACTTATCTGAACTGTATTTGAGTACACTATTTCTTACAGTGTTACTTCTTGGTGTAATACATGTATTTACCTATTATCTGTGGATTAATTATAGTTTTCTAAATGTATTCGTTAAAGTACATTGTCACATCAAATCTGTATTAACTTTATCAATATATTCATTATTTTATAGCTGTAAACTACATATCTTTTCTTTTGCTGCTCCAAGTTAGATAATCTTGGTTTGCTATTTATTCATATGGCAATCCACCTCAATTCACACCATTTTAGCATCGCTCTCATTGACCCTTTCTAGTTCCAAATATCCTAATGAATATGGAATAATCAGAATATAACACATGATTCCAGGTGCAGATGTACCACAATTTAAATTCTGGCAAGATATTTTCTATGTTGTTTTAAATATCGGTTTTTCTTGGCTTGTAAAATGTTTCATTATGTAAATTTTCCAACACACCAAAGAGTTGAAAAAATTGTGCCATGAACACCTGTATATCATCCACGCAGATTTTAGCATTAACATTTAGTTATGCTTATGCTATTACATACCTATCCCTCTAATCAATCATAAATTCATCTTATGTATTTACATATTTAAAGTTAAATTTAAAACACCAATATGTTATTAAGAAAATCATAAGAAAGAGAAAATATATTTACTATTCTTTAAGTGGGAGTGGATCATTATAAAGGTTCTTATCCTCATCTTCTTCACATAAGGAAGAGAAGGAAGAGGAAAAAGAGAAGTTGTTCTTGTCTCAGGGATGGCAGAGGTAGGAAAAAATCTATGTATAAGAGGATCTGCACAGTTCTAATGCGTGTTGCACAAGCAACTGTACTTTATTTCCTATAAGGTAAAATTTACAAGCAATGATATGCACAAATATTAAACGCATATTTTCTGAGTTTTGAAAAATGCATACAATTACATAACTCAAACCCCTATAAAAACGTATTAGAACATTTCCTAATAACCCTTACCATTCAGTTCTTAACCCCCGAACCAAAAGACAACTATTAGATTGCTTGTTCTCAAATTTTATGTTCATGAAATAATCCATGTTGTTGCTTATATCAGAAGTTCACTCTTTCTGTTTTGAGTTTTCCATTGTATGACCATGCCATAGTTTGTTATGCACTCACTTATTGGCAGACATTTGGAGTGTTTCCAATTTAGTTAGAGGCATTATGAATAAAGTTTATGTGAATATTCTTATGTAAGTCTTTCTGTAGACATGCTTCTTTCATTTATCTTATGTAAATATCTAGGAGTAGGATTGCTGGGCTATAAGTTTGGCTTTCTAAGAAACTACCCGATGCTTTTCCAATGGTTTGCACCATTTTATACTCTGGCCAACAGTGGATGAGAATGATAGTTTCATATATTTGCCAAGATATATTACTTAACAGCTTAAAGTATCCATCATAGTAAAAGACTTAATGATTTCCCCAAAATGTGGGAACAAGGCAAGGATGTACACTCTGGTCAATCTTATTCAATATTATACTATGAGGTCTAGACACTGCAATAAGCAAGGAAAATAGATGAAAGACATGTAGATTGAGAAGAAAGAAATAAGAATATCTTTATTTGAAGATGATATAATTGCATAAATAGAAAAGAACAAATCATATACATAAAAGAAACTAAAAATAATAGAACAGTAAGGTCACAAGACACAGGATCAATACACAAAAATTACTGTATTTCTATATACAAACAATGAATAAATATAAATTTATAAAAGTATCTTTAACAACAACATGAAAAATTTCATGTTTTATGGAGTAAATTTATGTTATAATTTAGAAAAGGTATATCTAAGAAATATATGAAATATTTACATGCTGAAAACTAGGAATAATGGGTGAGAGAATTAAAGATCTATATAAATGGAGATATATATTATGTTAACATATCTTAAAACTTAATATGTTTAAGATGTCAGTTCTTCTCCAAATGATGTGTATATCTAATGTAATCCCTAACAAAATCTCAGTAGGCTTATTTTGATAGAAATAAAGAAGCTGATTCTAAAATTTATATGGAAAAGTAAATAACCTAGAAGAGTCAAAACAGAAATTATAAAGAAAAACAAAATGGAGGGCACATATAGTACATGATTTAAAACTTCCTATGAATGTATAGTAATCAAGATATTGTGGTATTGGGATGAGGACCAGACACATAAATCAATGAAATAGAATAAAGTCCAGAAATAGACTCACATATTTGTGGTCAATTGCTTGTCAATAAAGTTGACAAAATATTCAATGAGGAATGGATAGGCTTGTCAACAAATTATTCTAGAAGAACTGAATATTCATATTGAAAAAAAAAATAACCCTCAGCCCTCACTTCCTTACTTCATGCCACCTATGAAATTTAACTCAATATGGATCATAAACCTAAATATGAGACCGAAAACTACAAAACCGTTAGTGTAAACATAGAAAAAAAATCTTTGTGACCTTAAATTAGGTAAATTCTTCCAGAAAAGTCACAAAAAGTACAATTGTTGGAAGAAATGTTTGTTGGCTTTTAAAAGTCTACTCTTTGAAAGATGACAATAAAAAACAAAATGATAAGCCACATACTGGGATAAAATACTTGGAAATACATTTCTCATAAAGGACTTAGATCTGAAATAGATAAATAATTTGTGTACTTCAATAATTTTCAAATAGCCCAATAAATACAGGCAAAATATTTGAATAGATACTTTACCAAAGAAAATATATAGATGGTCAAAATGCAAATGAAAACATGCTCAACATCATTAGTCATCGGATAAATACAAATATAAACCTCAAGAACATATTGTCTTATTTTTATAAAAATTGACAATACCAAGTGCTGGAGAGAATGTAGAGCAATTGGAACTATCATATATTGTTGGTGAGAATACGTGATAGTAAAAATATTTCGAAAAAGAGCTTGGAATATTCTTACAAAATAAAACATATTCATATCCACCATACTGCTCAGCAATCCTTGTCCTTTGTATTTATCCATATGCCCACACAAAGACTTATGTTTGAATACTTATACCGCCTCTTAAAAACTGGGAATAACCCAGTGTTGTTCAGTTGTTGAATGAATGCACAAACTGTGGTTCATTCATAAAACAGAATACTACTTCTTAATAAAATCAAACAAATGACAGATTCATGCAGTGACAATGATGAATCTCAAAAGAATTATGCTAAATGAAAGAAGTCAGAAACAAAAATCTACACAAGGTATCATTTCATTGATATTACATTCTGGAAAATGTATAATTATAGGGACAGGAATCAGATCTAGTGCTGAAGTCTGTAAGGTTATTACTTACAAAAGAGGATAAGGGAAACTTTTAGAGTGATGACATTATTCTATAACTTAATTTCAGTGGTGGTTACATGACGATCATGGTTACATGACCAAAAATCATGGCTACTTGTTACTCAAACTGAATCATACATGTAAATGGGTATAATTTTACTGTAAGTAAATTATACTTTAATAAATAAAATGTTAGCAAAGTAAAAAGTGTAAAAATGTATAAATTGTGGAAATTTGAATGAGCTTTCTGATAGATCTTGGAAAAACTACTTTTTGGGAAATACTCAAGTATGTGGACCAGAGTTTACAAAGCATCCTTCAAGGCAAAAGACACTGTCAACTGTTTGAATAGAAATAGTATTCACACTTGCATTACAATGTTTTGGGTTAATCACATTTATTGTAAAATCATAAATATTTATTCCTTTGCCTAAAAGCTAAAACTATGTAATATTTAATAGTAGTCTCAAAGGCAAGTGATTATTTTTAATATTCTTTTTTCTCCTTACTGTTTTATAAAATTATTTGACAAATGTCACAACCTATTAATTGCTTTTGAAATCTCTTCCAGAATATTCTAGGGATAGACCCTGCTCATGTTGTAAGAACACATTTTATTGTACAATTATCAGACTTTAGAAATGACATCCCACAAATTTGTCTATTTTAGTTCAACATGCGTTCCATAATTTCCTGGGGACCATATCCATATATCTTTTGTAAAAGATATTCTCTTTGAAATCTGTAGATTCTTATAAATTGAGGTAGGAGATAATAAACTGTGGACTGAAATTTGAAGAGGTTGGGAAAGAAAACACCTGAAGAAATCATTTTCCTCTGCCTGTTGATTTCTAATATCAGAAGTGCCACTGTTAATTATCCATTTGCTTGGTGTGTTAAATATCCGTATGCTTAAAATGCAAGCATCCCAGGAGGGGAGAACTAACATTTTTCAATGTCTTAGAGGTAAGAATATTCATCTATTTATTTTTCTCTATCAGGAAGAATGAGGAATCAATTTTAAAACCCTGGAGAAATAGATAACAGGGCGATGAAGGGATCTAGAAAGGAGAATGTTGGCCTGCAGGGGAAAAAAAAAAAAACACTTTCACGGACTGTACAATACTTACCAGTACTGATTATTTAAGAATAAATATGAATGTTTATCTATAAACCTAGCTAATAAAGGCAATTTTTTCTTTATATTGTTAAAACTCCAATTTTAACATGCAGATAATTACCACAACTCTCATGCATTTACTCATTTTTTATTTACAAAGTTTTACTTTCATAACTCATATACTCACTTTATTTGATTCCAGAAGCATAATGGAAGGAATGGGTAACTTGTATATCATTCACTAAACATTTGTCTTGAAAACAAAGCAATCAATACAGGATACTTTAATCCTATTTGTAAGATGGCAATGTGTGGTGTTACAACAGGAAAAAAAATATTGATGGTAAGTTTTTTTTTTTCTTTTAGTCTTCAGCTAGGTAAGAAATATAGCCACTTCTCTTTTAAGGTTGTATTCATTTTTAATGGCATTGCTTTTGGTAAACAATAATGGTCTAATCTTTTAAAAAATGGTATATATAGCTTAAGTATCAGTTTCACTGGAGATACAAGCCTTTGTTTTACTGTGCACATCAAATATGATGAGGTGTCAAGTCTGATATTTTACTCTAAGTAAATTCTAGACTTCTGACTACCTATGATTTTTTTGTTTTACTCTTTATGAGAGAGATCTGACCCATTAGTTCCTTCACCCACAAGCAATTATTAACATCTCTAAAATTATTTTTCTTACAATCAAATTCAATATTTTCACCATCATCCAACTATAGAATTTTATTTTTTCTTATAATTCATAAAATCATAGTTGAATTTATAATAAAATTACAAGTGTAGGGGTGATGCCAAGATCTTTCTGTATTGTAATGTAAAAAAAATACTTCTTCCTCCTTTTTATAGATTACAAATATAGAACATATTTTTAAACAATCAATTACCTGTTCATTTATAGATACTATATATGGGCATTGCTAACTCCTAATAAATCTTCTTGAGGTAATTACAGCATAATGCTCTCCAAATTAGTTCTTGTGACTTCATGTTACAAGCCTTAAAAATCTAAATTCTGCAGATATAGCTACCTAGTCTTGAGAACCCAGCCTTATGGTAAGATATTGTGGTAATGAAATTTTTGTCATTTTAATTTATAAAAGACCTTCAGTGTTTGATACTTACTTGTAAAGCTAAAGTAAATGATTATTTATTCTATAGTTAACAAACACCCTGATAACACTTCTATATTTCATACTCATGTCATAAGAATGTTAAGCAAATTTAGAAGGCCACAAAACATTCTCATACAATGTGTTCCAGTTATCTCAGCTGCATATACTAACAGGTCTAAAAGGTAATTTCATATAGTCAGGTGACATTAGTGAAAATTACAGTGTATAAACCTCCAAAGAAATAACCTCCATAAAGGAATGATAACACCAACAAAATACTGTCAAACCAACTTTCTCACAACTTTGGGAATTAACCAACAGTTTATAGCAATCCTTGTCACATATATTCAAGAAAACAGTATGAACAGCAAATTTCATGGTATTTTAACTTACTCTAGTCTAATCTGCCCCTTCCCAGATCAGCACTACTATTGAAAACTGCCACCTCTCAATCATAGTAAAACCCAGCAGCTTGGCAGGCACTGGAGGAGGTACATGGTAGTGGAGATCATTTTAAGCCCCATTGCAAGAGACTTATCATTATTTTACCTGTTGGTTAATCTTTCAAATTTCCTACTAACAAGAATGTCTTCTTTTTAGGAGCTTACAAAATGTGAAATCAATTTCCTTAGGTGACTTGATCAAAAACAATTACAGAAATTGTTTAACATTGGGGTTGCCAAGAACAGAGGATAACAGTTTGGGTAAATAATAATCCAAAAATGTTAAAAGAAGGAATCTTTTGAATAAGACATGCATAGGAATTTTGAAGAGTTATGACATGTTTCTGAGACTCTAGAAGTCCATGTGTGTACGGTTGTGTGCATGCTCTGGGCTGTGTGCATACGCAAGAAAGATCTGAAAAGACCCTATTTCTTACCACTGGTTAATGTTGAGGCTCTGTACAAGCAGAAAATGGAAACTAAAGCAGACTTTTCAGCTGCTTAGCTGAGTGTTGAAAGTATGCCTCAACAAACATACAGAGCTCCTTGTCAAAGACTGAGAAATAAACACTTGGTACAAAAATGGCCACTAATCTAACTGGACAGAGACTTTAGTGGCCACATACAACAAAGGATGTAGACCTTTCATAATCAGCTCAGAAAAGTAACTAAGCGAGGGGACGATCCAAGATGGCCGTTTAGGAACAGCTCAGGATTGCAGCTCCCAGTGAAAGTGCAGAGGGTGAGTGGACGCCGCGTTTTTATTGCCCACAGACTAGGAAATT
>NW_016107642.1:868566-905352 GCF_001604975.1 Cebus imitator
GGGGAGAAATGCCAGATGTAGGTGATGGGGAGGAAGGCAGCAAATCACACTGCCACGTGTGTTCCTATGCAACAATTTTGCATGTTCTTCACATGTACCCCAAAACCTGAAATGCAATAAAATAAATAAATGGGGAAAAAAAAAGAAAAGTAAGCAAAGAACAATGGCTAACAGCAAAAATTAAAAACCTGGGATCTGTGAAAAATCTGATATCCAGAGTTGCTATACTGTATTATTTCAAATTTCTAGCTTTTGATTTTAAAAAATGACATGCAAAGAAAAAAGAAAATATGACTCAGGCACATGAAAAAAAGGATTCAATAGAAACTGTCATTGAGGAAGCCCAGACATTGAACTTATTGGACAATAATTCTAAACCAACCTTTTAAAATATGTTCAAAGAATTAAAAGTAAACACATCTAGTGAACTAAAGTATGAGAATGATGTCTCGCCAGAGACAGAACTTATATTAATAAATATATATTATAAAAAAGGAGCCTACCAGTAATTATGGAGTTGTAAACAAAATAACTGAAATAAGAATTTCACTAGAGGGCTTGATATGATTTGGATTTGTATCCGCACCCAAATCTCATATTGAATTATAATCCTCAATGTTAGAAGAGGAGTCTGGTGAAAGTTGATTGTATCATGGGGGTGGACTTCCCCCTTGCATTTTTTGTGATAGTGAATGAGGTCTCAAGAAATCTGGTTGTTTAAAAGTGTATAGCACCTCCCCTGTCACTCTCTTCCTCCTTCTCCAGCCATGTAGAACATGCCTACTTCGCCTTCACCTTCCGCCATGACTGTAAATTTCCTGAGGTCTCTCGGCCATGCTTCCTGTACAGCCTGCAGAACTATGAGCCAGTTAAATCTCTTTTCTTTATACATTACCCAGCCTCAGGTAGTTCTTTATAGTGGCCCAAGAATGGTCTAATACAGGGCTCAACATCAGATTAGAGAAGACAGAACAAAGAGTTAACATATTTAAAGATAGGTCAATTGAAATTATCCAGTCTGAGGAATAAAAAAAAAAATAAAGAAAAATAAACACAACCTAAGAGACATGTGGGATACCATCAAGAGTACCAAAATATGGGAGAAGAAGGAGATTTCTAGAAAGGAGAAACACAAGTAGCAGAAAAGCTTTTGAAGAGACAATGACATAAAACTTCCCAAATTTGATACAAAATGCTAATCCAAAATATGAAAAACTCAACAAATTCCAACTAGAATAATCTCAAAAACATCCACACCTATGTATATAAAAATAAAACTTTCAGAAGAAAATGTAAAAAATATCTTGAAAGTAGTAATATTGACCCAGTATATCACATACAAGAGATACTCATTCATATTAACAGCTAATTTATCACTGGATATAACAGAGGCCAAAAAGCAGTAAGGTGATATATTTAAAGTGATGAAATAAAAAGACTGTAAACCAAAAATACCACATCCAGCAAAACTATTCTTCAAAGATGAAGGAAAAACTAAGACATTGCCAGATAAACAAAAACTGTGAGAAATTATTATTAACAAACCTTCCCTACAAAAAAAATTTCTGTTAGAACTTATTATTCTTCTAGCTTAAATGAAAAGAATCATTAGAGAGAAGCTCAAATCAATATGAAGAAATAAAGAGCTTTGGTAAAGTTAACTCCCTGGATAAATGTAAAAGAAGAGTATAAATGCACTTTTGTTTGTAACTCTTTATTTCTCCTATCTACTTGAAAAGACAACTGCATGAGGTGGTAATTATATATATTCTTAACTGGCACAAAAGGTATACAAATTTAAAGGAGGGGTTAGAAAATAGGAGCAAAGTTTCTGTATACTTTTGATATTAAGTTGGTATTAATGTGAAATAGATTGTTAAATATTAACATGTGAATTTCAATCTATAAGGCAGCCGATCTTAAAAACTAAAAATAGAGTAAAAGAGGTATTTTCATTCATGCTCAACTGGTGTCTGATATCTTAATCCCAGGCTAAGATCTGGGATATCAAGAAAGACTCTAATGAGTACCTGTAGCAAGTCCCTCTTGGTATACAGGGACCACTGGAGACCCTAAGATGTGGATTTATAGGCATCAAAATTACCTGCTTGTCCAAGAATTCCCAGAGACTTCATACCATCTGCCCAAAGAAGCTGGATTTGAGTGGCAACAACCTGTCCCTGTGTTCTTGGAGATCCTGCTAGCGGTGGTCTCAGGAATGCTGAAGCACCTGAACTGAACCACTACCAACTAAATGACATCTACCTCAGTACCCTCCTGCCTGCCCTATGCCACTGCTTCCACTTCAGCCAAGTGGTCATCTGCAGCAACGACATCTCAGAGCTGGCCATGAAGTATGTGGTAAAGCAATTGGAAGTGTTAAAGCTGGAAATTGGGAAATATCCTGTCCCTGTTGAATCCTTTGAATATATGGATGACCACAGGTGGGTTAATAGCAATACTTGTCCAACTGTATACCAAATTGTGGGAAACGTTGTAAGTGTTGTTGTGGCCCAGCCTGGAGTGGAGAACTTCTGCCTTTGTCTCTGTGACACAAGTGTAGCAGGCATGGGAGGGAACAGAAAATCAAACCAGAGTAGCAGTGGGGAACAGCGTAGGAATACACTAATATGCTGATTTTAAAGAAAACTTTCAAAATAAAAAAATAAGTTAAAAAATACATACAGCAAAAGAAATGAAAAGGAAATTAAAAACAGTACAACAGAAAATACCTATTTAACACAAAAGAAGGCAGAAATGGAGAAATAGGGAGAAAGACACAATTTTTTAAAGTAGTCAAATGGTAGACATAAATCCTCATTTATCAGTAATTGCATTAAACAGAAATGGATTAAACATTCTAATTAAAAAGTAGGGCTTGGCAGAATGGATTTTTAAAAATACATTATTTAACTATTTGCTGTCCACAAGATACACAATTTAAATTCAAAGGCAAATACTTTGAAGGTAAAACGATGGAAAACTATGTATCAGGCAAACAGTAACCAGGAAGTAGCTGGAGTGGCCATACTAATAACAGACAAAATCTATTTAAGATAAAATTCGTTAATAGAGATAAAGAAGGATATGTTATCATGATAAAAGGGTTATCAAGAAGATACAAAAATTATAGACACATATCCACCAAACAACAGTGTCCAAAATATATGAAACAAAACAGTATAATTGAAGGGACCACAAGGCAAAACTAATTGGAGATGTAAATAGCCCACTTTTAATAATGGGTGGAATAACCAGAAAGAAGAACAACAAGGAAATAAAATATTTGAGCAGCACTAAAACTAATCAGACTTAACAGACTTCTATAGGACATTTCACCCAATAACAGCAGAATACACATTATTCTCAAGTACATGAGGAGCATTCTCCCAGATAGGTCACATGGGAGACAATAAAACACAATCCAATGAATCTGAAAGAATTAAAATTATACAAGATATGTTTTCTAACCACAATGGAAGATAGCTTATAATTATTCCTCTTCATACTAGGAGAAATTGGTGCCAGTAAAGAGAGTACAGCCAAATAAGAAAAACAGTATATGCTCAACTTATTCCCAATCAGAATCTTCCTATAGGAATCACAGCCTATAGTTATTTTCTGCATCAGTCTCCTTTCTTCTCAAGAAATAACTCACTGTTGCCATGACATTAAGTAAATCCTTTCCAAAATATGTTATTCACAACAGATTCTTTGGTATATTATGTGAAAAAACATTTCCGTGTCTATTTCAAATCACATATAATAAAATACATTCTCTCACTGAAAGATTTCTTACGTATTTTAAAACATTAATATATACTATTAAATGTCAATAAGGAATACAGTATGAAGAATTTTCCAAACATACTTAAACATAAAACTATCTTTCCAAAGATTATTTCATAAACCTAAGGGTCCACTTAGAAGACTCTTTAAGACATAATAAATACTAATATTATAGAATAACAACAAAAGCCTGTTATTTTATGTTACATAATTCATAGTCCTGAAAATGAATTCTGACAGTATTCTCTGTTAATGTTTGAGAAGGAGACTTTTTACTTTCTTTTGTAAAGAAGACAAAAGTTTTATTTTTGAGTTTATACTGGTACATGTTATATATAGGAAAGTAGGTTTAAATCATATAAAGACTGGAAGGACAGGAAGAAAAGTAGTCACTTGAGCTTTTGATATAATTACTAGCCACTTACAAACTTTATGACATCAGACAAGTGACTTAATCTAGCTAACTCTACAATTTATGCTCTGTAAAGTAGAGGGTGAATACCTAGTTCAAATGATAGGTGAGAGGAATAGAAGAGATATACATCTTAGTATGTCCGACATCTTACTATGGTATCTGGCACATAGCAAACATATTTGATTCCATATGTATCTTACAGTCGGTCCATTAAATATTTGCATCAACATTGTACTAGGGCCATGATTCATTCTTAGAATACTCAGAAGATGTTTATCTTCAGTTATTTTATATAAAGTTTGCTACTAAATAAAAATCGCATCCATTACTGAAAATGCAGCAGCTACTATACAAATGAAAGGTTCATGTGGATGTTGTCAGTTGTGGCCCCTCTTTCAGATTAATAAGCATGCCAGAGGAATGATTGTCTGTACATAGACAGGCAGTGGAAAAATAAAATGTGCTGTGCAAGAAGTGGAGGTGAGTAAGTAATCATTGTCACATTCAGTTCCCACCCAATGCTATATTCTGAATGCTTGTGTTCCCTCAAAATTCATATGTTGAAATCCTAACCCCTAAGGTGATGGTGTGAGGAGATGGCACCTTTGGGAGGTAATTAGGCCATGAGGGTGGAGCCCTCATGTGTGGGATTAGTGCCCTTATTAAAAAGGTGCAAAAGAGTTCTCTTGCTCTTTGTTATGTAAGGTCACAGTAAGAAAATAGCCGTGGATGAGGACATGGTCCCTCATCAGACACCAGATTTGCTGGTGCCTTTACCTGGTCTTCCCAGACTCCAGAACTGTAAAAAATAAATGTTTGTTGTTTATAAGCCACCCAATATATGGTATTCTGCTACAGCAACCTGAACTGATTAAGATGCCCAGAGAAAGTAAACCATAGAATTAAAATAGTAACTACTATTTATGCAGCACATACTATGTGCTTAAGCTGTACTTCACCCATATTACCTGATTTTATCTTCACAACAGCTTTATGAGGTTATAAAATTTCTATCCCAACTTTATAAAGTGAGTACTATTATTATCCCTGATCTGCTAATGTAGAAACTGAACCTAGAATAATTCACTTGCTATATAATTCAGAAAATATATTCAGCAGTTATGAAGATTAAATGAGAAGATGTGTATAAAGCATTTAGCATAATTATTAGAACATAATAAGTGTTTAATAAACACTACTTAATAGATTTTACAGAAACATGGATGGAGCTGGGGCTATTACCCTTAGCAAACTAACATAGGAACGGAAAACCAAATAACACAGGTTCTCACTTATAAGTGAAAGCTGAATAATGAGAACTCATGAACACAAGGAAACAAAAGACACTGGGGTCTACTTGAGGGTAGAGGGTGGGGGGATGGAGAAGATCAGAAAAAATAACTAATGGGTACTAGGCTTAATACTTGGGTAATGAAATAATCTGTACACCAAACCCCCATGACATGAATTTACCTATATAACAAACCTCCACATGTACCCCTGAACCTAAAACAAAAGTAAGTAAATAAATAAATAAATCTTCCCTAAGATCTGGGAGAAAGAAAAATAAATAAATGCTAGGTATAATCACTCTATGAGATCATCAGAATAAAATAATAGTTTTCTCATGTGTGAAAATAAGGATAATTATCTCATAGAAGTGTTGTGAGGATTAAAAGAGATTATACATGCATAGTGTCTGCACATACTAAGTGCTTAATAAATGTTGTTATTACTCTCACTTTGCATTTGTGAAAACCAGAGCACAGAAATGAGTAAGTAGTGTGTCTAAGGTCATAAGAGTAAGTATAGATCCAGATCTGAATCTAACAGGTAAAGATCATAGTCTGGGTATTTAACCACTGAGCAGTAGAACTCATTTTTTATCTAATTAGTAGAGTTAGAGAAAGTGCTCTTCCAAGCACCATTTACATGCACATAAGCCCTTTGGGAAGGGAGAAAGGACATACTGCCTTTTGCTATTAACACATGAACCCCAATTGGCTCCTAAATTTAGCTAATTGTCACCTTAGGAGGTCCAGAAAGACTGCTCAGAAGAGAAAAGAGATGGGACCATAACACTGACTAAGGGGTAAGTGGAGTTAATCATATCTACGAGCTTTGATATTTCAGAGTAACTCATATCTAAAGCTGATAGATATGATTAACTCTACTTACCCCTTATTAAATTTAGATATGGCTTACAAAGTATGGACATTGTGTTAGGGAGAGCAAGTTGCAAAAAAAGGGGTACCCAAATGGGTGGGTACCAAAACTTAATTCCTTAAAAGACCAATTTATTTAATTCAGTGTCCCTATTAGATTAGGTGCTGGGCTATCAATGTCAATTTCATGACTGAATGCTAGTATTTCAGAGCTCATTTAATTTAATGCCCACAGTTGGGCCAGGGAAAGAATGAGAGTTGTATGTAACTCCACAACCAGCCCAAACTCCCGCCTGCATAAGACAAATGATTTTTAGTTAATACCCACAAGAGTATTGTTATGCACAAGTCTTTAACTGCCCACCAAGTCAATTCTCAGGTCAGCAGTCTCCTTTCAAAGTTCCTTACTTCACCTTTTCTCTTTCCATTGCCAACTTTGGTTGCTTACACCATGTGGTGTAAGGCCTAAAATTAAGGCCTGATATTATGTGCTGCCTTGACATCTGGTGAAACTTGGAGAGCCTCAAGTCACCCAAATGCAACTTCCTCTTCCTTCTCTTCTCTTCTCCCACAGTTAAGGCCTCCAAGCTAAACAACCCCCCTTATCAAACAGACCATGTATAGTTTCTACTTATCTCTGAATAGTCAGTTTCAGTTCACTGAGAGCTTGTGTAACTATTCAAACAAGACAATCACATTTTCCTGAGGGTATTAGGGGTCATGTCACAATCTTGATAGTATTATACAAAGCCTGCCTCCCATAGCCCATGCTTTTTCATTCTGTTCCTAAGCGCAATCCTCATTGTAGCCCTGCATGGCATGCTATGCCCTTCTCCCTGTTGTAGTGTGTATATGTTACTATTAAACTACTGTTAATCTCATCTGCCCTGCGTCTGTTGTTATGTGTTTGGCAATTCTCTTAACTATAAGACAAGAAGCTCTCTGTCACCAATGTTATCATAAACAGAATGGCCCAACTATGACCAGGGCACCTAGTCAGCTTTACCAAAGTTTTTTGTCTAACTGGCTCCATGATATGGTAAAGACCACCTGGGATGAAACTGTCAGCTGCTGGTGGGTTTGCACTTTTGCATGAGCAGCACTTTGTTTTTATCTGTTGGATGTTGCTCTTTCTACCCTATGATGCTCTTATGTCCCCAAGATAAGAATGACTATTAGTTGATTACATATTAACATGACGTGTTATGGGATTTAGTCTATGTTTGGCACATGGTCTCTGAAGCCCTTGCATGTAAAATCATTGACAGGTCCATGTCTTAACTAATCAGTACTTGAGTCCTGCTTACCAATAGACAGGACAGACCTTTCTGAGCACTGTGTCTAGCCCCGTGACCATCACTATATAGACATTGTTTGTGATTATGCATCTGTACAATGGACCTGAGAATGGCCCTTTGTGAGGTTAGCGGAAAAGAAGACGACTACCATCTCAGGTACAATTAATTTAGGCATCCTGGTTGCCTAACAACAGTTTTGCCTCAAGCAAAGAGGCAGCCTTACCCATCTCCTGTGCTGCTGCTTCTCTTGCTGCTCTCCTGACCCTCGAAGATATCAAGGTGAACATTCATGGCAGTTCATTGCCCAGGCGTTGATGACAAAAGTAAAGCTCCCCTTCAAAAGCACTAAGCAAAGTAAATTGATTACTCTTCCAATGAAAAACCCCTAGCCAATATGGCTGACTTTGCTTAGAGCTGCTGTTTACCAGCCTGCCAAAGGGTTAATATTGTGATCACAAGGCTTGATGACTCCCACCTAGGCCACAGATAAAATTATTTTGCTGGATGTGGACCCTCGCCTTGGGAAGTTTGACAGACACTCCCTAAAAGAGAAGGAGAAGACAACCTATGATGTGAGCCACTGTGCTCAAACGTTTCCCTGTGACCAACCAGAAAGTCTGTACTATGAGATGGAGACAGAAACTGAAAGCTGTCACTTCATGTAGCTAAAATTCCAAAACATTCTGAGGAAATTTTTACAGTGAGAAAAGGAAGTAAAGTAGTATGCTGAAGTCCACACTCTTAATAGCAGACAACTCATCAGAATCTTTAAATATCTATGCTGCTGCCACCTATGGCTCTACAACAACAAGGTTCCTGATACTCAGGGTCTATAGGGGAAAATACCCACTGAACCCTTGTAAATTAAGAAATTTAACTCAAACCTTCCCCATGTCAATAGTTGCTTTATGGGGTTTAGGGACCCCAAGTTTGAGTCAGGAATCTTGAGTCAGGTCTCATGTTTAACTCAAACTTTCTCCATGTCAATGGTTGCTTTATGGCATTTAAGGGGTCCTTAACTCCTTATTTGGTACCAGCCCCTTCAAAAACAATCAGCAAGGTCACTTAATTACTCTCCCAATGAGAACCCCCTAGCCAATATGGCTGGACTTTGCTTAGCACTGTGGCTTACCAGCATGCCAATGGGTTTATATTGTGATCACAAGGCTTGATGGCTCCCACCTGAGCCATGGATAAAATTACCAGATGTGGACCCTCACCTTGGGAAGACTGACAGACACTCCCTGAAAGAGAAGGAGAAGGCAGAAATTATAGAATTTAAGGGGTTCTTAAACCCCATAAAGCAGCTATTGACATGGGGAAGGCCCCTAACCCCAACACTATTGATCTGGGGCTCTCTGGAGAAAGAAATTTATAAATAAAGGCAGAACAGAGGGGACACTTGCTAAAGTATAATCAATGTGTATAGGTGATGTGGAGCGAGGGGGAGGGGATGCTGCCAGGAATAAGAAATAAAGAAAGAAACCAGAATACAGGGGAGAAAATATAGAACTGAAACAAAAGTCCATAAGTTCACCCAATTGGAGTTCAAAATTTACTACAAACATTTATACAATGAAGATAAGAGTGCTAATTAGCTTTTACACCTATGCAATACAGGTTCTGAATTAACTGTAATATCTGTTTAAGTGTAACTATTGCCAAAGCTTAATGGCCTTAATCAATACTGGGGTTCAGATCAGTTACACCTGTAGATCTCCCTAAATTTGAATATGCTACCCTACCCATAATCTTAGGGAAATTATAGAATATGAAACAGAAGACAAATAGATATGCTTCTCCTTAATCATTGAAACCAGTGATTTGCCTAAATTCCCCATCGTCATGGCACCCATGGGTCTCATTTTAGGACAAATTTATGGTAGGCACAGATACTCTGACACAATGAGTAATAAATTAAAACTAAATTAAGTCTTTGGCACAAATTGGCTTGAAAAAATGGGACTCCGTGGACCATATTCTCAATTACAATAGTTAATATGGACCAATATAAATCAAAACAGGGCCTTCAAACTTCAAAACCTACTATACAAGACCTATTGTATTTAGTGAAGGGATGATTATCCATACTGTTTCTTCACTTAACTGCCCAATTACTTATTCTTAAACTTGAAATGAGTTCATTGCAGCACTGTTCATAACACCAAAGAGTTGGAACCAACCCAAATGCTCATCAATGATAGACTCGAGAAAGAAAATGTGGCACATATACACCATGGAATACTATGCAGCCATAAAAAAAAGGATGAGTTCATGTCCTTTGCAGGGACACAGATGAAACTGGAAACCATCATTCTCAGCAATCTGACACAAGAACAGAAAACCTAACACCGTATGTTCTCACTCATAAGTGGATGTTGAACAATGAGAACACATGGACACAGGGAGGGGAACATCACACACTGGGGCCTGTTGGGGGCAGGGGGCTAGGGGAGGAATAGGAGGGGATAGGGGAATTGGGGAGGATAGCATTACTAGAAATACCTAATATAGATGACAGGGTGATGAATGCAACTAACTACCACCATGGCACGTGTATACCTATGTAACAAACCAGCACGATCTGCACATATACCCCAGAACTTAAAGTATAATAATAAATTTTAAAAATGAGTGGTTCTTTACAGTGGATTACCAAAACTTTCAAGCTGTTGTCACATCCACTAATGCCTCCATATGTAATACTCAATTATCACCAAAACTGCTAAATCCATACGTCAGCAACTGGTATATATTTTGTGATTATATTTGGCCAATATGTTCTGATCAGTATGTCTTTCAACCGTCTTCTGGTCATAATTTGCCTTCATGTCCCAAGGGAAATGATACTTAAATGTCCATGGGATACCTCAGCAGCTTTATCATCATGCACTGCCTTTACAGGCAATATATTAACTACATCCACCTTCCTCCAGTGGCACAGGTATAACATTACATACATAACATCCTCTGAAGAAAAAATTTGACACACTTATTTGGGGCTTACAAAAAAGTCCACAAAAAAGAGATGGGCCCTTGCCCTATACACAGTGCAAGGGCCACACTGCCTTGGTTAAATACCTAAACATTATTTGGTAAACTAAGGGGGGCTCCATCCCTGACACTGTCAGGAAACAACTATTGACCCTTTCAATACCTCCAATGTTAAAACAAGACCAACTTTTTTTTTTATGATACGCTCCCTGACTGGTTGAAGGACAATGACTATCTGCTATATGGCCATAGACAACCCATGATCTCCTTCTGAACTAGTTTCAAGAGTATCTTCTTCATATATATAAGTATTTTATTACGCTTTAGGTTCTGGGGTACATGTGCAGATCATGCAGGACTATTGCATAGGTATATACATGACAATGTGCTTTGCTGCCTCCATCCTCCTGTCACCTATATCTGGCATTTCCCCCATATTAGACCTCCCCAACCTCCCTACCCCACGCTGTTCCTCACCTAGTCCTTCCCAACAGATCCCAGTGTGTGATGCTCACCTCTCTGTGTCCATGTGTTCTCATTGTTCAACACCCGCCTATGAGTGAGAACATGCGGTGTTTGATTTTCTGTTCTTATGTCAGTTTGCTGAGAATGATGGTTTCCAGATTCATCCATGTTTCTACAAAGGACACAAACTCATCTTTTTTATGGCTGCATAGTATTCCATGGTGTATATGTGCCGCATTTTCCTACTCCAATCTATCATCGACAAGCATTTTTTACACCTTTGGGGTTCTGCAGGCAACATATTCCTATTTTAAAGTTGTATTTTAGCTCACTTACGCTGTTACCTGCAAATCAGCCCGATGTGAATGACATCCTGTCCATTAAAGGCTCTAGAATCTGTCCAAATTGCCATACAACAGACATTTATATTAATGGCCCTCTGATTCTCTGATTTTAACAGCCTCTTCTCATGTATTCTAAAGTCTCTGGACCAACCATGATAACCATAAGTTGCCCATAGACTTCTGATGCAAGAAATTGTCCTCCATGACAACACATCTCACTCCATTAGAAATGTGTAATAATTAATTTTATGTATCAATTGGCTGGGCCATGGGATGCCCATGTGCATCCTGGTTGAACATTATTTCTAGGTGTAAGGATGTTTCTGGAAGAGATTAGTATTAGAATTAGTGGACTGAGTAAAGCAGATGGCTCTCTCCAATATGGGTAGACATCATCCTAACTGTCAAGGACCTGAATAAAAAAAAAAAAATGAAGGAATGTTTACTTCACCTTCTGTCTGACTGCATGAATTGGACACTGATTTTCTCCTGCCCTTGCCACTCCTAGTTCTCCAGTTTGCAGATCTTAACTGGAATCTTGACCATTGTCTATCTGACTCTCAGGCCTTCAAACTACAACACTGGCTTTCCTGGGCCTTCAATTTGAAGAAAGCAAATTATGGGACTTTTCAGAGTCTATAATGTCATGAGCCAATGTCTTATAATAAATCTATTTCTTATAATAAATCTATAATAGGAGATTATATATATTAGCTTTGTTTCTCTGAAAACCCTTTACTAATAAAAACAATTGCTGGCCACCTGCTGATCTCTTTTAGAAATAGAGACCTTCACAGACTCTGAACTTAATGACCCTTCATACTAAGCTGTCAATTATACCTTGGGCTATAAAAGCAATATCATGAAAGCTTGACTTGGTTACCAAGGCCTCCTTGCTACAGAATGAAGCAAAACCAGGGTCCTATGGTATGCCCCAATTGCAGGAGAAAGTGGTCTCCTCCGCAGGGTGACTGATAAGTCCTTTGTCAAATGTCATGGTGCTAAAACAGGTAATTTATTTCCCAAGCCTCTTTACTACTTGGAGACTCCCTTGGGATCAAATGAGTGAAGAACAATGGAAGTTCATACACTTTATGGACAATAATGCCACCATATAGGTGACAGATTTTAATAGGGAGTTTCTGCCATTTCATCTGTTAACCAGGACTTTTCTGATGAAGGACTAAACCCAATGATCAGCACAATTGGCCCTAGCATTGGATGCCCTGTTCAGCACATGACCCACTTCCAATTTTTTATAAACTCTTGGACCATTGCCTGAGTTTTCTACTCTGGCATAAAGAAGCTCTTGCCTTACAGACGCCCAAAATATAAGTCAAGGTAATTGATATCTCTACATATACTAAGGCCACAGTACAAGGCCTTACCAGAAAACTCCGTACATACAACATAGCTCCAGACATTGCTAATAGTTGCCAAGGCACTCATTTTGCTTTTTATAACACACATGCTGGGATCTAAAAAAACACATTTAATAGAATTTCTACCTTCCCTAGAGGCCTCAGGAAATTGGTTTAAGTGAGGAATAATCAGCTTCTCAAACAACTCTTACATAAGTTACAAAGTGGCAAATGTATACACTTTTGCATGTCACTATTGCCACAGGCATTGATTATCCTGAATACATAGGAACATGCACTCCCTACACCAATGCCACAGTTTCTTCTATTGCCTTTATTGTCTACTACAGGATACATCAATAAGGTTCAAGGTTTTTACTACCACTTCTACCTCTTTGTGAGGGGTCTACTTTACCTCCTCAGAAGACATTTCTCCTGCTTCCTAGAGGTCTTCCTGCTTCCAGTCATTACTAAGGTTTAAACTGATATCACGGCATCAAGGAGTCAATTGTGGTATAAGGTCTAAAATTATGATCCAATATCATGGGCTGCCTTGACATCTAGCAAAAGTGGGAGGGCCTCATATGCTTAACCACATGTCCCTCTTCTCACTCTGTTTTCTCAGATAAGGTCCTTTAGCCAACCAATCCCTACCTTCTTATCAAGGAGACCAGGCACTGTTCCTCTTATCCCTGAGTAGTGTGTTTCAGTTCCCTGTCAGCCTGCAAAGTTATTCAAATAAGCCAAGAACATTCTCCTGCGGGAACCAAGGAGGCCCCTCACCCTCTTAAAACTACAAAACATGATTTCCACAACCCATGGTTATTCACTTGATTCTTGAGAGCAACTCCTGTGTGGCCCTGTTGTGTGCAGCGTCCTCCTCCCCTGGGCCGTGAGTATATACAACTAATAACTGCTGTCAATCTTACTTTTCCAGTGTTGGGTGCAGTGTGTTTGTGCATACTCATATACATAGGACAAAAATCCCTCTCTCATCAACCTGGTAAATAGATAATTAAATACAACCTTTTATTAGGTGGCCAATAAGCACTGATGAATGCCAATCAGCTGTCCCTTCAGGAAAACCTGTCCTCTGCCAGGAATGAAAACAGGAGAGGGCAAGAGATGCATTTCATTTGGAAGAAGTACAAGCTATGCCAGAGTAAATATGGATTATGTGGTGAAATGATGGTCAAATGAGTCAGATTTGAAGCCTACCTTATATCTTCTTCTTCCAAGACTAAAGTTGTGAGAATTTAAGGTAGTAAAGTAAAAAAAAGAGCAAGAAAGGGGCATTTAAATACCACTTCCCAAAATGTTCCTCAGGAGCCTGTGAGACAGGAGGTGAATGACTTGCAAGAGCAAGATAGCAGGTGGATGATGCACAAACACAGATTTAAATAGAAATCAGCGTTTTATTTAGACGTAGGAAAATGTGCATTTGTGAAAATGAGATCAAGAGAGAAAAAAACCTGTTATAGATGGCAGGAACCATCTCTTTGTCTTCTTAGTATACATTCTCACAGACCCTAATGAGCAATGGGTCCATGCAATGAATATAAGAACTCAATAATAGGTGTTACAAATAATTGTCCAACCTATTAATCCCTACCTCAAATTATAAATTCAGGATTGTTTTGTTATTTTTCTCTATGACTATATTGTAATTGATGCATTTTACTTTGGAATAATTAACCACTCTGAATAAGAAAAACTCTTAACATTTTAATTTAAAAATATATGCTCTTACAGACGATGTATTGGAAAGGTAGGATTTCATTACGCCTTTTTAAAATTAGTCTCATGGCTGGGCTTCCCCTTTCAGTTTTAAACCTACCAGCCAAAATTAAAACAAAATTAAATTTTGGAAAATGTAATCAGTCCTTATAGCTATTTCCAGGAAGTTTCAGAAAGTATTAGGTATAACTTCAATGGTAACAGCACACTTCCAAAGCAGGTGAATATCTCCACCTCTGAAAATCAAGGTCTTCATTCCCTTCATGAAACCAACATGCAAAAAAACCAAAAACAAACAAAAAAAACCAAATACGAGAATCACAGTGGCTCTTCCCCTGGAAGCATTTGTGATTTAACTACATCCACCATTTAGTGCCCCTTATATAGCAGCTAGGGGATATAGTGATTACAAGGAAATGCCCTCCCGACCTGCTGCCCCTGAATGAGAATTCCCTTGCTTGGCCATACTTAGAATAGATCTACTTTGCATTTTACTTTACCTTAGGACATGTATAGTCTGGCATTTTCAAGAAAAGTAGTAAATGTGTGTAGGGCACTATTATCACTTTTTGAAAAATGAGTAGTGTTACTTTAATTGATTTAGGGATTTGGAGTTAGGAAGTCAATAAATGAAGAATATTATCTTTTTATTTCTTTTTTGCTTCTCATGTAGCATCTAGAAGAGTTCTAAGCATATAGTAAATGCATAACAAATGTAACACATTTCTAATGATTACTTTGTCTTCTAAATGTGCAAATAGATGACTGCACAAACTGCTCCCTATTCATAGAGTTTTGTTTCATATTTGTTGTTCAGTGAAATCCAGATCTAATCAGAAAGACAAATCTACTGATGCTGGGAAATAGATCACTTGATAATTTAGCCTGAATTTTTTCCTTCATAATATTAATAATATGTATTTACTTGCCTTTTTTTGTAGGTTAGCTAAAGGGCAGTTCTGCTTGCTGGTACAGGGAGAAATTCCTAGACATTTGGTTCCAAACCTGTAGATGGTAGATTTCTAGGCAACTGAGAAGTTGTTATCAGTCATCTATGAAGCCAGAGGCAAATTCTAATCATTTGCTCTACAAATAGAATAGAATCAAATACAATGAAATAGAATTTAAAAATAAGGATCTTTATTTATAAGGAAAGTTGAGACACTTTGGTCTAGATAAACTCAGGTTCTCTTCTAATCCTATAGCTCCTCTGACAATTAAATATAAAACAATTACATGTTTTCTAAACTTTTAAAAGTTCTAAATTCAAAGCCCTGTCATCTCATTCCTCATCCATGCTTTTGCTTTATGAGTTCCATCCCTTATATTGCAATATCCCATGTAGCTTAATAACAAAATTCTGTAAATGCTAACAATTTATTTGACCTCAATCATTTTTTACAAAAAATTAACATACAAAAAAACCACATTTCATATAGAGTTCAATTTCAATTCTGTAAAGAATAAGAACACAGGAAAATAAAGTGAGATTACGGCTAATTAGTAGTTTTTTCTTTATAGATTTTTATATTTCCAAAATTTCTAAAATAAGCACAAGAATAATTTTTGTAATAAACAAATGCCTTGTGAATTATTTTAGGTAAAAAGAATCAAATAAGGAATATTTTGTTATTAGAATACAACAGATTTTGAATTTCTACTTTTTTTTTAGTAGTCCATGCTGACTATCTAAAATCACATTTAAGTTTTCCTCCTAGGATTAATTTATATATTATTCAAGTTAAGACTACTGAAAAGCTAACATAACCAGTGTTTTAAGTAATTATACATTTGTATCTATTATCTTCTGCTTGCGTGAGAAAGAGTGTGAAAGGTTAGGTGAAGCCTTTACTGATGAGGAGTAAACTCTGATTTTCTTATTTTGTCCAAATTCCTATCTAAGGAGTCTGTGGAGTTATGCCCTACAAATCATAAATTCTCATCAGATGGGCTTTTTTAACCCCTCGTGATTTACTTTCCAACCTGACTCTGGCATAACATATGAGACAAGGAAGAAAATAAAAATATTTTACCCCAAAACATGTTTCTTTGTTGTAACTTGAAATGGCCCTGCAGAGCTGTCCTTTGTGAAGGAAAATTTGCATCTGTAAAGAATCTATTAACATAGCTACTACATCTTTTTCTTTCAGGCCCTTCCCATCCCAAAGAGATTCAAAATCTAGCACCTTTTAAAGAACTGAACTATTGCCAGTACAGTGACTGAGGCCTGTAATCCCAGCACTTTGGGAGGCCCAGGTGGGCAGATCACCTGTGATCAGGAGTTTGAGACCAGCCCGAACAACATGGAGAAACCCCATCTCTACAAAAAATACAAAACTTAGCCAGGCGTCATGGCACATGCCTGTAATCCCAGCTATTTGGAAGGCTGAGGCAGGAGAATAGCTTGAACCCGGTAGGTGGAGTTTGTAGTGAGCCTAGATGGCGCCACTGCACTCCAGCTGGACAATAAGAGCAAAATTCCATCTCAGGAAAAAAAAAAAACTGAATTATCGTCTCTAAGGGTAGCCACTATAAGACTTCAAAAGAACATTGGTCTCCACAACCTTTTATCTTAACCTGAACATCCCCTTTCTATGATCCCAGGTCTATAGATAAACTCAACCAATTGTGAACCAGAAAATGTTTACATTTACCTATAGCCTGGTAAATAGCTATCCCCCAATCCCCCACCCCAGCACACACCAACTCTAGCTCTGAACTCTCCCGCCTTTCTGGACCAAACTAATGTATTTCTTAAATGTATTTGATTGATGTCTCATGCCTCCCTAAAATGTGTTAAAATCAAGCTGTACCCTGATCATCTTGGGCAAATGTTCTCAGGACCGTCTGAGGACTGTGTCACAGGCCATGGTCACTCATATTTGGCTCAGCATAAAGCTCATCAAATATTTACAGAGTTTGACTCTCTTCATCGACACTGAGGACTTATTAAAACTTTTAGCTGATCAATCAACACCAAGAATCCCAAAACATGATCAGTAGCCACTCTACCTGCATCATCTCTAGTATGATCATGACTCACTCTAAAGCACTTAAAGATCCAAGATCAAAAAGTACCTTCTGAGTCAGCAGGTTTTCAAGTATGTCACTGTAGAGCAGACTAGTGACATTCTTGATAATCTCCAAACTCAAAACAACAAAAATCCTTTGAAGAGCAAGCTACAAATTCAAAATAACATCTCATTGTAATATCTGTGTGTAGGTATAACTAGGCTCACTCACTAAGTTACCTACTCTTTAATACATACAATGAAGGACCAATATAATTCAAATTTGTGCCTAATAAAACTACAAAATATTCCCTGTTGTGGACCTACAGGGTAATTGGCAACGGCTTGACAATACACAAGAAAGATTTTTATGCTAATATAATTAAAAAGCTGTTGTTGGGGCTCAGAAATCAATACCCTAAAATATGGCACTTTGTACATTCTGAACTAAAAAAGAATCCTCAAGATCTTTCTGATCACACCCACCCCCCAATCCCAAGCCTCTCTCCCTTGGTCTAGAATGAAGTTGTTCTCTGATGTTCCTTTATCTAATTAAAGCCCAGACCGCCTAAGGAGAACAATTGTCTTTAATTTCCTTCCCTGTTATCTCATTATCTATAGCAGAAAAAAAAAAGACCAAGAATGTAACCACATCTGAAAATATCCTTTCACAAGATAATGTCTGTCTCTCAGAATAATTTCAATTCAAAAAAGAACTACTTACAAGTTAATCTCTGTTCCTCAATTCATTCATTCTCCTTAGTTATCATTTATTAACCCCCACCATGAACAGAATTTTTCTCCCACTCCCATAATCTGCTTCGCCAGAATCCCAGCCCCAATTCTTTCAGTAACCTCAAGATGGTGCATAAACTCTGCACCCCATTGGGGTGGGTCTTCATTTTGAAGGCTCCCATGTACACTTTAAATAAATTTGTGTGTCTTTTCTCCTACTAAGCTGCCTCTTGTCAGCTATTTTCAGTGAATTTTCAGGGGGTGAAGAAGTTTCCCTTGGCCCCAACATTGTTCAGTTACTGGATATTGATTAACCATCTATTGCAGGACCATTCAGTGTAATTTTTAAAAATACCTTTGTGAAAGAATAGAAATATCCTAAATATTCATAGTTTATTTGTGTTACCAGTGGAGTGTCTTAACTATAAGTTATCCAGGTCCTTGGCATTTTGAACAAATAATTGAATAAAACATACAAACAAAGTACCTGAGGCATGAAACTCACGAACAAAGCAGCAAAATCAGGAATTTATTAAAGTGAGAAAGCACTTAGCAGGGTGGGAGTGGGCCTGAGCAAGTGGCTAAAGAGCCCAATTATAAAGTTTTCCAAGCTTTAAGTACCCCATTCAAGGTTCTTACCAGCTGTCCGGGTTGCCCTATGTTGGGCACCACATCGGGCTCACCACCTGTGAGGATCTGTCCTGCAGATCCTGACTCAGTGACAGATGAATAAAGTACACTGACACACAGATATTATGCTTTTCCAGTTCAACTGAGTGTATCTGGGTGACTTACAGGCACCTTAGACAGTGCTGTAAACAGTTGCGACTGCTGGTCCCCATCAGCCAGGGAGACTTGCATTTATTAAGTAAAGTTTAATTGACAAAAGCTTGAGTCAACACCACTAGAGGTTAAAGATTTAAGCACAGGTTCCAATGCATAAAGCAAACACCATTAGAGGGTAATCTCCCAGGTTGACCTCCCTCCAACACCCCCAGAGGGCCATCCAGCTCAAAGGTTAGTTTTAAGACCACATGAGTAAATAAGTTGTTCAGATAAACTCCCCCACATACCCTAGCTATTTGTGCCTTAATCTCTCTGGCTCCTGCAAAGAGATTCTGGCTGCCTTCAGCCAAAAACTATAGAAAAAAAATCTTTAGTCCTTCCAAAAGAATTTGAGACTATATTCTATAACTTTCTCTAATATTTTTCCCTTAATATTTTTGCTACCACCTGGGTGAATCCCCACAATCGGCTACCCCTTATCTGGATGAAGGATTTGGTCTGTGGCTAAAGGCTGAGGTGAATTGGTATCTTATGCAGATAAAGGGATGGCCCCTGCTTGGTCTACAGCCAATCTAAGGTATTTTGCCTTTCCATTTGAAATGTGGTGGAAGGGGAAGGATTTCACGGAGAGTAGCCTTTGATACTTTGTTACTAGGTGTGGGGAAATGGGTTTTTTCTATTTTGGTTTAGCTTTAAGAAGTTTGTGTTAATTGGCCTTGGATTTCATGCTCCCAGATCCAGGTGTTTTCCTTTTGTTCTAGCTTTGGGGAATCAGTGCTAATTGAGATTTCCTGCCCCCAGACCTTGGTGTTTTTTCTTTTAGGAAGTTAGCACAAGTTGGCCTTAAGTTCCCTGTCTCCAGATCCTCTTCTCCTACCTCAATTGTACACATTGAGATAGACATTTGATATTTTTGTGGCCTATTTCTCACTGGAGCACACACTTACATTTAACTTGGTTGCTGTAAACCAAAACTAAAATTCTAAGCCCCTCAACCACCTGAATTGACATCTCCTCCTGGCCAAGGAAATTCCAAAGTTAACCTGAAAAACTAGGTCAGGCCATGATGGGAAGCTGGGGTTAGACGTACCTTAGTATTTCCTCCTCTCTTTGGGAATTCAGGCACAGCTGACCAGTATTAACATTAAAACAGATCCTAAGACTGACAAAAAAGCCTCTTTGTAGCCATAAGACAGCAAATTCCAGTCTGACTCTAGTATAGCATCACATGACAGATATCAGATCCTGAAATAAATCAAAGTATTTTACCCCAAATATGTTTCTTTGTCATATCTTGAAATAGTCCTGCAAAGCCATGTGTTGAGGGTAAAATATACATTCTGAAGAGAATCATCTTCCTTTTCCAGGCCTTTTTCCTTGCCCAGGCAAACTCAACCCTGATAAGAAACATTTACCATCTATTCTCTCTGAAGCTTGCTACCTGGTGGCTTCCTCTCCATAATGGGAACCTTGGTCTCCACAACCCATTATCTTAACACAGACATTCCCTTCTATTGAGTCTGGGTCTTTAGACAATAACTTAACTATTTCAATCAATTGCCAATCGGAAAATCTTTGAATCTACTCATGACATGGAAGTCCCACATTGCTCTGAATTGTCCCACCTTTCCAGACTGAACTGTTGCTGGAAAAGAGTCCTGACACAGACTTCAAGAGAGGGTTCTTAGATCTTCCACAAGAAAGAATTTGGGGCAAGTCCACAGAGTAAAGTGAAAGCAAGTTTATTAAGAAAGTAAAGGAATGGAAGAATAGTTACTCCATAGACAGAGCAGGGGATTCTCAAAAGCAAGAGGAGTAGCACGCCTACCTTAGGTACAATGCTTGTTTATATATAAGAAAACGAAGCAAAAAATCATGGGAGAGCTGTGCTCTACTACAGGGGCTGTGACAAATGATTGTTAATCTTTTTGTAACTACTGCCTTCTGCATATTTTATTATCATTAAAGTGAAACTTAAAATAAGAATGCTTTTGTTCTTAAGATATGGGGACATAAGGACATTTCCTATGTCTGTTATTTCCTGGGTCTGTTAAGTTTTGAGTCTATTTCATAAACATTCAGAAACATTATCAACTTGTTTTCTTAACTATAAATATCCTATGACTAAGAATGCCTAACCTAGGAATGTGGCCCAGTAGGTCTCAATCTCATTTTACCCAGCCCCTATTCAAGATGGAGTCACTGTGGTTCAAAGGCCTCTGTTAAAAACAGTGCACATCCTACATATATCAATCGATGTATTATGTCTCCCTAAAATGTATAAAACCAAGCTATTGCCCAACCACCTTGGGCACAGGTTCTTAGACTCTTCTGAGGGCTGTGTCATGGGCCATTGGTCCCTCATATTTGGCTCAGAATAACCTCTTCAAATATTGTACAGAATTTGACTTTTTGTCAACAATGCACACAATCTAACTGCCCTGAGTTTTTGCATTTGGATATTGTATCTGTCTTCTCCCCAAGTTTAAATGAACTACTTCTTCGTTGGTGAAACTGAACTGTTATCTTAGCAAATAACACTTGGAAAAACCTTTCATCAAAATGCCCTGCATTTTTCTGTGTAGGAATCATGTGGGAAGTATACTGTGAAAACCAGCAAAATATACTAAGTGACTATGTTGAAAGATTATATACCTAGTAGAGAGATCAGGAACTATGACATGAAAATATCTTGTTTTTTTAAGCTATGTGTAAAACTGTAAGTTAACAAGATAAGATTAATTTTAATTTCAGCCTTCTTTAGTAGAGTTGATGCATTCCTCATGTTCCATCATAACTGATCCAGATACAGAAACTACAAATAAAATACAGTTCATATGAAGCAACACAAGGTCAGAAAATATTTCCAAGTAACAATTTCCTGGACTATATTTCAACTCCCATCTTTTCCTTGCCCTTGTCTTAAGAGTCAAGGATTTGGAGACAGAACACTGCAGATTGATTCGCAATGGCAGCACCTATAATTTGTTTAAAATTGGGAAATGCATAATATATGTGAACCTGATATTCTAATAAAATGTATGAAAAAATATAAAATATAATATCTATAATACTAGTATTTGTAAAGTAATAATATTCATATAATGATAATAATTGTCCCTGGCCTACATACTTGGGGCATTTACCAAATGAGATGAAGTAATTTATTGAAAAAACCTTTGTATGTTATAAATTGCCACACAAATGTTATCATTATTTACAGTAGTAGTAAATATTCCATTATCTTCATTTCTTTAGAAGACTTGGGAGAAAAGATGCAAGCTTGTTAATAACCAGGACTTTACCATGAAGAGAGTAACTCACTGTATTAGGCAAAATTTATTGAATCTACTGTTAAAATAAAAATCGTAGACAAATTAAATTTTGCAGAGTTTAATTGAGCAAAGAATGATTTGTGAATTGGGAAGTCTCTGAACCAAAATAGGTTCAGAGAGGATCCAGCCTGCCTTATGGTCAAAGATTTGTGGACAGAAAAAGGAAAGTGAAGTACAGAAATGAAAGTGAGGTGCAGAGACAGCCAGATTGGCTACAGCTTGGTGTTTGCCTTATTTGAACATAGTTTGAACAGTTGGCCGCTTTTGATTGGCTAAAACTCAAGGACTGGTACAAGAGTAGGTTACAGTCTGTTGACACATCAAACAGACTGTAAACCTTAAAAATATGTAAAGAGGTGGTTTTTGGCTAAACTTAATTTAACACTGCTATGTGAAAGATTTTATAATACTGAATTCTATTATATTATTCCTTAAAATCTTTCTCCTGCCCCGGCCTTTTGTTTTTTTTAAATGGAGTCGTGCTCTGTCACCCAGGCTAGAGTGCAGTGGCACAATCTCGGCTCACTGCAACCTCCGCCTTTCGGGTTCAAGCAATTCTCCTGCCTCAGCCTCCTGAGTAGCTAAGACTACAGGCTCCCATCACCATGACCGGCTAATTTCTGTATTTTTAGTAGAGACAGGGTTTCACCATGTTGGCCAGGCTGGTCTTGAACTTCTGACCTCAACTGATCCACCCACCTTGGCCTCCCAAAATTCTGGGATTACAGGCAGAAGCCACTGCATGAGGCTGCTTCTGCCTTTATTGTAGAAAAATTTATGTAACCTAAACTCACCATTTTAACCATTTTAAAGTATATAATTCAGTGACATTTAGTACATATACAGTATTGTGTAATCAATACTCTCAACTAGATTCAAAATATTTCTATCACCCTCCAAAAAAAACTGCATACCCTTTAAACACCCTCTCTCCATTTGCCCTACTTTTCAGAAAATGTCATGCAAAGGAAATCAAACAAAATGCAGACTTTTTTGTCTAGCTTTCTTCAGTTAGCATGTTTTTGAGGTTTATCCACATTTCAGCATGTATCAACACTTCATTTTTTTTTTTTTTTGAGATGGGAGTTTCACTCTTGTTGCCCAGGATGGAGTGCAGTGGCGTGATCTCAGCTCACTGCAACCTGTGCCTCCTGGGTTCAAGTAATTCTCCTGCCTCAGCCTGCCAAATAGCTGGAACTACAAGTGCCCACCACCATGCCCAGCTAATTTGTTGTATTTTTAGTACAGGAGGGGTTCTACCATGTTGGTCAGGCTGGTCTCGAACTCCTGACCTAAGGTCATTCATATGCCTTGGCTTCCCAAAGTGCTGGGATTACAGGAATGAGCCACTGTGCCTGGCCCACTTCATTCCTTTTCTTGACCAAATGATATTTTATTAAATAGGTAATCCTTATTTTTGTCTATCCATTTATAATTTAATGGACACTTTTCTACTATTGTGAATAATGATGTTATAAATACCTTTGTACACGTTTTTGGATTTTTTTTTTTTGTATTTTCTTTTTTTCTTTGTGTTTACCCTGTCAGAACTAAGCAGAGGGAAGCAGAAAAAGCATAGGCCAGGACAATTTGTACAAGTTTTTGTATGAACAAAAAGACAAGAGATAACAAGGATTGGCAAGGATTTGAAAAGAAGGAAATTCTTGTACACTCTTGGTAGAAATGTAAACTGATATAGCCATTATTTAAAAAATAGTATAGAGGTTTCTCATAAAACTAAAAGTAAAACTACCAAATAATTCAGCAATTCCACCACTGGGTATGTATCTAAAAGACATGAAATCAGCATATCTGTATTCTTGTGTTCATTGTAGCATTGTTCACAATAAATAAGATCCAAACTAATCAATGGATGTCAATCAATGGATGAAAATATGATATGTGTGTACATGTAATATGTATGTAAGTATAATATATTTAATATATATAAATGTAATAAATAGATATACACAATGAAATATTATTCAGCCATAAAATAGAAGAAAATCTTTCCATTAGTGATAATGTGGGGATGAAACTGGAGGACATCATACTAAGTGAAATAAGCCAGACACAAACACTTATATATGATGAATAAATAAGTGATTTCACTTATTTAAATCATAAATAAGTATGATTTCACTTATATATGATGTCTTTTTCTAAACTCAGTATTTACTTGGTTGCTGTAAACCTTCGCTTATTTTTAAGAGTTCTAAAACAGTTGATTTTCACAGTTCTTGATCATTTTTTTCTGAGTTTCACTTAGAATATGAGCCTTTGAAGCTGTCTCCTCTACCATTTTAATTCTCTAATCTTTTTGTGCAAGTAGCTGATGGTTGACAAGATATGGTCTAGAGGGAGAGTACAAGGAATGTTCAGAGATAATACGACTTACTTTTGCTTGTACACCATTTTAGCACTTATGGAGCATTTTCATATGGTGAATACATAAAGAAATTTGCCATGTGTGACTCTCATGATAGTTCTTATTGTTGAAGGTTAAAGTCATCCTTTTTGATGTTAATAATGAAGGCTTAAGAGGAAAGTGTGATTTTGCTAGAGAATCTATATATAGAAAAAAATTCAAAAATCTGCTTAGATTTGGATGACAATATAGAGGTATAAAAATAATTGTTTTCGATTGAGGGTCTCTGGAACCAGGTGCTAAGATTTGGAAGGGAGGATAAGGATGCAGAATTCACACAGGATGAAGTCAAACCGTGGTGCAGACCCCACAAATTTTTGTCCAATTCCACCAGAAGTTATGCAGCATATATGGCCCCTCATGGTTGTCCCAGAGTGGACCAGAATGATTGGAACTTTATACCCAACTTCAATCAGTCACTACATATGCCCCTGGAAGTACATGACCTCAGACACGATGATTTCCTACGGTTGAGGCACCACCTATAAGGGTTGATAGCTAGGGCAACAAGTGTGACATAGTTTGGATGTATGTCCCTTCCAAATCTCATGTTGAAATGCAATCCCCAATGTTGGAGGTGGGATCTGGTGGGAATTGTTGGATCATGGGGGTTGATCCCTTATGAATGGCTTAGGGCCATCCCCTTTGTGATGAGTGAGTTCTCACTCAGTTAGTTCACAGAATGTCTGGTTGTTTCAGAGTGTGGCACTTCCTCCTCCTCTCTTTCTTGCTCTCTCTTGCCATGTGATATGCTGCCTCCCTGTTTGCCTTCCACCATGATTGTAAGCTCCCTGAGGCCCTAACCAGAGGGAGATGCCAGCATCATGCTTCTTGTATAGCCTATAGAACAGTGAACCAATTAAACCTCTTTTCCTTGTAAATTACCAAGCCTCAAGTATTTATTTATAACAACACAAAAACAACCTAATACAATGTCCTTCTTTGAAGGCCCTGAATGACACATCTTTGAGTCTACCATAAGTAAAATTTCTAGTCTGCATTACGTACATGTTAATATGACTGGCACTGTTCCACATACAAACAGCACTCTGAAGAGAGGTGTATAATACACAGTTTAAGTTGATGCATAGACATTAAAAGGGATATACATTATGAAAGACAATGTAATTTCAAAATCCTTCACTGGTACTCCTTAAGAAAGTAAATTTTAAGTCAACTTATTTTTCAAATCAAAATAAAGAAACTGGCCGGGTGCAGTGGCACACGCCTGTAATCCCAGCACTTTGGGAGGCTGAGGTGGGTGAGGTCAGGAATTCGAGAGTTCAAGACCAGCCTGGTCTCAAACTGAGGTCAGGAGTTCAAGACCAGCCTGGCCAACATTGTGAAACCCTGTCTCTCCTGAAAATACAAAAATTAGCCAGCATGGTGACTTGTGCCTATAATTCAAGCTACTCAGGAGGCAGAGACAGGAGAATTGCTTGAACCTGGGAGGCAGAGGTTGCAGTGAGACAAGATCATGCCACTGCACTCCAACCTGGGCAACAGCAAGACTCCATCTCAAAAAAATAAAAGAAAAGAAACTTGATAATGGAAGGAAGCTCTGCAGAGAAAGAGCTGTCCTAAGATAGGGATTTCAGTATATTATTTAATGACAGCTTTAGCTGCCTGTTTTCTCTCAAGGTTGTTCTAGGGACAGAACAGATACAGTTTTTTCACTGAAAACTTCTTTAGGTATACCACATTAGAAGACTTAATGTTATCTTACTTTTATTGTTTAATTCATAAATAAAACAACAATAGAACTTTACATCAGTGTATGCCTCTATTAGTTATAAGATAGTATTAAGAACATATAATCCAGTGGGAATCTCTGAAAAACAGTTATTCTAATTTTAATGACCATGTTAAATAAGAATCTAAGAGACAATATATCTTATTACATTTTCCAGAAATGTGACGGTGTTGACCAAGAGGTTTAGGAATATCATATCATAAACATAATGCCTCTTCTTCCTCATTTGTTGTGGAAAAGGTACAGAAACATTAAACCTAATAAACACCTGTCAACATTAGTTAATGATATTATGCTAGACTCTAAGTATAATTTTGAAATTGGTAATTTCTGGCTAAGTTTTTAAATCTTCTATTTGTCTTGCTATCCAGTGTTATAATAGAATACTTGTATATTCTTTTTCTTTAGAAAAATGTTTACTCCTAGCAAAACCTGGAGAATAGGTCAATCTTTCTTTTTTAAAATGAAATGCATCTGTAATATTTTAAGGATAAAGTAACTGATTTGTTTCTCATGTTTATTTTATAGTTGAAAGGGAAATGCCATGACTCTTAGAACATTGGTTCATTTTTATTTAAGGGTAAATTTCCCAAATATATTGGCATAACCCTTAACAGATTGTTTCCTCAATTTTAATTTCTTTATCCAATAGTTTTATGATCTCACATCAATACTCTAAACTCTTAATACAATTGAGAAAAGGGGGAAAACTTAAATTTTGATCTGAATCAAGTTGCTATAATACATCAATTTCAATTTTAAAAGTTCCTGGGCCAAGTAATCCTTACTTGTGTTATATTATTCACATCCTAACCTATATGAAATACTACACATAAACACAGGATGGGGAAAACCTAGACAATACGAGTTATTATAGTCTAACAAAAACACCAGAAGCAGCAAAGACTTCTCATGTCAATAAACAAGATGGTTCTCATATTTATGGGCATGATGTGATCAGTAACACAAATGAGTACAAAAAATTTCTAGTACAGGCAGGAGAAACATGTCTCTTTCCCAAGGGTTGCTCAATAGCCCAACAAGATGTTACACATTCTCCTTTGAAGCTTCATAAAGTGCTCTTTCAATATTCTCTCAATTTTAATTCTAGAAACGTTTATTTTACATCAAAGAGAGGGAAGAAACTCATGTAGTCATTCAGTTAGTCATTAAAAAATACTTTGAGTGCATCTACTATGACAGAAAATTATTTAATAAATGAAAAATTGGTGGATAGTAAAGAAATAAAGCTAATAAATAGGAAGTATAAAGCAAAGAAATAGGAAGTCATGTGGAGGTTTTGCCTCACAATACATAGAGCTTCATGGGAATTGCAGTCAGGAATAGGATGATCTAGTATACTAGGAATTCTGGACTCTTTTCAGGGACCAATGTAAATAGGACATAGGACATTTATGAGCTTTATTCAGATGGCCTCAAAGCTCATAATGAAGGTGAAGTTGGCATACTGAGGAGTCAGGACAGGTGACGGATCAAAGTTCTGAGCTCTTCCCTTCAGTCTCACCAATAAGTTCTGGGAAAGAGTGTAATCAACTTGAGTTCATGGAGCTCTGGGCCTCCTTCTTGACTATTCTTGAATGAGTTGTGGAGGCTTCCATATGATAAAACAGAATATGTGTTTTTTAACATCTTAGAAAGAGCCAACAGCCTATTAAAACCAAAGCAAATATTTTTACAAAGATAAAACAAAGCCTCACACACACATTATTTGAGACTGCAAAGGCCTGTGGTACACTGACAGGTTATCTGTTGACAAATTCTTTTTTTCTTAAAACTGTATGTTCATGGGGCTGAAAAATGCTGATGGAATTTACCTCACATGTTGCAGATATTTTGTTGGGTAGCACATAAAGAAAAGTACAGTAAAGGTGTGTGGTTCATGTTTGCTCTTGAGTTTCCACAATATTTTACTGCCCACCAACATAAAAGCAAGTAACCTGAGGTATTGGCAGGATTTTATTGTGGTATTCTTCAGTAACTTTTATATACTGTTTCCTTTCATAATTTGAGACGCGATAATGATTTTTGTTATAAATTTCTTCATAAATATTCTTACTGATGGATGATGCATTTATTTAAGCATCAGTGGACAAATAAAGTTATCCACGGGTGACTAACAACCTTGAATAAATACCACTTCACTCAGTTGCTATCCATAGTACCTAAGAAATGCAATTACATGCTGGGACCTATTATCCCAATTAATGGACTGTTTTATATTCACTGTGCATTATACTTGAAACACTTTAGAGGCCTGGCCTTCACTTAGCTACAGGCAAAATAGAAATTTATAACAAATAACCAAGAAAAGTCTTTCATTTACTTACCAAGATATGTAGCGTGTAATTATACTTTAAGCATAACTAGGCAGGGCTCAAAAAAGGCCTTTGATTTAAACCACAATAAAAGTATATTTTTAAAACTGTGACAAATATAACTTTGTAATAAACAAGTCAATGTGGGTTAGTGCAACACTGGAGGTCTCATTATCAACTAGGTCTAACCCTCCCCCTCTTGCAATGATGTGGTCAAAGGTTAAACTTGAGTATATTTATTATATTCAAAGAGATTATCATTATTCCAAGCATGTGAACTAAAAGAGCAGCTACACGGGGAAGTCTTTGACTACCTAGATGAGTGAACAAATAAAATAGTCTGTTAAGAAGTACACAATCCTTTGTTGTGTTGCTACTTTGTAAAATGTCAGCCTGAGGCTATGTTTTATGGCAATGGAATTTGACCACTGAAGTTTAACTCTACTCCCTCTGGTGGTTTCCAGAGCTGTATTACCAAAGCTATAAAGTAAAACACAGTTGTAATTCTTCTCCTTATTGTAAGAAGCATTGATCACCTCTGATTGTATATTATAGCAAAGGGGCAGTCTATTACATAAATTTATTGCATTTTATTCCTGATAATTACTGGAAGTTATTGAACAAGGCAGGGAGTTATAGCCAGTATATTCCTGCTCTAGCTGAGGAAGCAGATCTACAGATATTTAGTGGATCTAAACAGTTGTAAACAACACATCCTGTTTATAGTATACAAGAAATTTATAATTTATAGTGCATTTGAGGTTATTTTAAGAATCATACTCTCAATTCAACAAACTTACACTTGAAATATGAACTGCAGCAAAACATCATACTATGTATATAATCTTTGTTTAAAAACCAATTTGACAATCTATACAATGTGAAAAGTCAAATTGTTTACATTTACTATTGCACTTTATTTGTTCATTTTGACTTAAATCTTTCATTAATAGTAGACATATCACTTTTGGTCATATGCATTTTTGCACTTAAAATTATAGCTTTTTATGAATTTAAACTTATCCTTGTGTTAGAAAAACTAACAATAAAAATATAGGCAAATTTTAAAATGTCAAAGTCACCAAAAGAAAATGAGACAAGTTAAAATATCACACTTAATTTTTCTTTCTGCAAAATTCACAACAAAAAAGGAGCAAATATAAGAAATTAGAAGTCGTTAACATTACATGTGTGTATGTATATGTCTATATAAGTTGCTCTATACAGTCTGATATAAGGTTGTATTTGTACAATAGCCAATAAAATATAGATTTTGTACCATTCACTATCTAATTTATATATCATAAAATTGTACAGTTTAAATGTTTCCTGTCAGAAAATGAAGTATTAACTCTTAGCAGACCAGCAACCCCACAGATAACAACTCTGGGGTAAACGTATGAAGGCACAAGAGAGCAAGCAGAAGCAGGCAGACGCTTCAGGGAGATTACACTTGGCAGAAATAAAGGGGTAAAGGGCACTGGTTGAGTTTCCATATTTTAGTGCTTTTGCCTAAAAGTAGGCCCAATCAGTGCTACCTGAAGTATTTAAAATTGAATAGAAAACCCAAAACCATAATGATTTGAAGAAATGAATAATGGACTTAGGGGCAAAGACAGCAGCTAGTAAGTAAAGGCAGTATCCTATTAAAAAAAAAGAGAACAGAGGGGTCCCCTAAGTTCAGTGTGTAAAATCTTCCTGTATATCTACCTGACCTCTGAATTACACGTGTGTAAGACAGGCTGTAAGCAACCTTGTTAAAGCTAAAAGGACTAAACAAATTTCAACTCTTCATCACCACAGGGGAGACAGAGGAACATGAGTCCAGCCAAGTTAACTGCCTGCCATAATGAAAATAACAACAAAAATCAGTACACAGAATTCAGAATTTTTGTATTATATTTTTTATAATGTTCAGGATTTACTTCAAAACTCATCGATACATAAAAAAGCAGGAAACTGCAACTGATATTCAAATAAGAAAGCAATACATTCATACTACATCAAGATGAAAGATGTGGGAATTAACAGAACTTTAAGGTAACTATTATAACTATGCTAAAAAAACATAACTAAAAATATGCTTGTAATAATTTACATAATAGAAAATATCAGCAAAGAAACAGAAACTATAAAAAAGAGCCAAATTGATTTTTTTTTTTTTTTTTTAGACAGGGTCTCATTCTATTGCCCAGGCTAGAGAGTACAATACTATGATCATAGTTCATTGCAGCCTCAACCTCCTGGGCTAAAGTGATCCTTTCACCTCAGCCTCCCAAGTAGCTTGTGCTTTAGGTGCATGCCACCATGCCTGGCTAATTTTTTTTTTATAGAGATAGAGTCTCACTGCATTGCCCAGGCTAGGCAATTAAATTCCTGGCCTCAAGTTATCCTCGTACTTCAGCTTCCCAAAATGCTGGGATTACAGATTTGAGGCACTGTTCTTGGCCCCAAATGAAAACTGGAGAAAAGTAAATACTTCTGAGAAAGAAATTTGCTGAATAAACTTAATATCAGATGGGAGATAATGGAGGAAAAAGTCAATGATCATAAAGGTAGATAAATAGTGGTAAAAGATAAACTTCACCTGAATTAAATTTAAAGGAGCAATGAAAAATTTGTGAATCGAGCAGCCCCCAGAATCACAGCAAATTTAGAATGACTCCAGTGCAGCCACATGGTGGAAGATGATTTACAGACAAAAAGAAAATGACGTACAAAAATCAGAAGTGAGGTACGGAAACAGCTGGATTGGTTACAGGTTAGTGTTTGCTTTATTTGAATATAGTTCAAACAGTTGGCTACATTTGATTGGCCAAAACTCAGTGATTGGCACAGGTGTAGGCTATGGCTGGTTTATACTTCCACTTTTTACAGTTCACAATGTACAGAAAAACCTTTAGGCCAAACTTAAATATGTAAAGAGGCATCTTTAGGCTAAACTTCATTAACAATAAAAATTATCCAATCTGAAGAAGAGAGGAAAACATTATTACAAATAAATTTCCAGTCTTAGTCACCTGAGGAATAATATCAAAAGGTTAAAATACATGCTAATGATGCTGGAAGAATCATTATTATAAAAATGGCTATACTGCCCAAAGTGATTTATAGATTCAATGCCACTCCTATTAAACTACCATTGACATTATTTGCAGAACTAGAATAAACTGTTTTAAAAACCCAGTGGGAGGTAACTGAATCATCAGGACAGTTATCCCTGATACTAATATCCCTAATACTGCTGTTCTTGTGATAGCGAGTGAGTTCTCACGAGATCTGATGGTTTTATAAGGGACTTTTTCTTTGTACTTCTCCTTGCTGCTGCCATGTGAAGCATGAGTTTGCTTTCCCTTCTGCCATGATTATGTTTCCTGAGGCCTCCCCAGTCATGCTGAACTGTGAGTCAATTACACCTTTCTTTTATAAATTATCCAGTCTCGCGTATGTTTTGATTAGCAGCATGAGAATGGACATTAGTACAGTAAATTGGTACTGGGTAGTGGGGCACTACTGTAAATACACCCTAAAACGTGAAAGTGACTTTGGAACTGGGTAACAGGCAGAGTTTGAAACAGTTTGGAAGGCTCAGAAGAAGACAGGAAGATGTGGGATAGTTTGAAGCTTCCTAGAGACTTGGTGAATGGCTTTGACCAAAATGCTGATAGTAATATGGACACTAACGTCCAGGATGAGGTGGTCTCAGATGGAGATCAGGAACTGGTTGAAAACTGGAGTAAAGAGCCTGGCAGCATTTTGCCCCTACCCTAGAGATCTGTGGAATTTTGAACTTGAGAGAGATGATTTAGGGTGTCTAGCAGAAGAAATTTCTAAGCAGCAAAGCATTCAAGAGGTGACAGAGCATAAAAGTTTGGAAAAATTGCAGCCTGATGATAGAGTAGAAAAGAAAAAACCCATTTTCTGGGGAGAAATTGAAGCTGGCTGCAGAAATTTCTATAAGTATTGAGGAGCCAAAGGCCAATCACGAAGACAAAGGGGAAAATGTCTCCAGGGCATATCAGAGACCTCTGCGGCACCCCCTCCCATCACAAGCCTGAAGGCCTTGGAGGAAAAAACGGTTTCCTGAGCTGGGCCCTAGCCCCCCTATTCTGTGTAGCCTATGGATTTGGGCTTTAACCATGGCTAAAAGGGGCCAAGGTACAACTGGGACTGTGCCTTCAGAGGATGCAAACCTCAAGGCCTTGGCAGCTTCCACATGGTGCTGAGCCTGCAGGTGCACAGAAGTCAAGATTTGCGGTTTGGGAACCTCTGCCTAGATTTCAAAGAATGTCTGGAAATGCCTGGATATTCAGACAAAAGTTTGCCACAGATGCTGGACCCTCATGGAGAACCTCTGCTAGGGCAGGGTGGAAGGGAAATGTGGGGTTGGAACCCTCCACACAAAGTCCCCACTAGGGCACTGTCTAGTGGAACTGTGAGCAGAGGGCCACCATCCTCCAGATCCCAGAACGGTAGATCCATCAACAGCTTGCACTTTGTGTCTCGACAAACTACAAACACTCAGCACTACCTTATGAAAGCAGCTAGGCAAGGAGCTGTACCCTGCAAAGCCAAAGGGGCAGAGCTCCCCAAGGCCTTGGGAGTCCACCTCTTGCATCAACATGACTTGGATGTGAGACATAGAGTCAAAAGATATGATTTTGGAACTTTAAAATTTAGTCACTGTGCTACTGAATTTTGGACTTGCATGGGTCCTGTACCCCTTTTATTTTGGCCAATTTCTCCCATTTGGAATGGGTGTAGAGAGAACCATAGGAAAAGAGGCCTCCTTTAGAGCTTTACTATCAGTTAGCACTTCCTCTTCCCATTCCAAAAAAACATCATGAGTTTAAAAGCTGGAAAACTTTTCTATAAATGAAAATATATGTAGCAAATAATACTGTAACTAAATGGTAACATTAATTCCAATATGATAAAATTAATTTTGCTATGATAAGGAAATATGTGAAGAAATCAGCAAGGCCTTTTGATTTTATTTTTAAAAATTAAAGCAAATAAAGCACTAACAAGTGTTCTATGAACTAATGTTAAAACATTTCATTTTTACCTCAGATCTCCTTGCTTGAAGAAAAGACAAGGTCGTTTTGATATAGCCAAGAACAGAGATCCCTTTTCATCAGAGCCTCAATCAAATGTTTTCATATTAGATTTCCAGCTGGGTAAGGACAGCCATAGATATTTTGCACTCTGGTCAGCAATATCAAATCTATAACAAACAGACCCCTCTCTTCACAAAGATACTGAATCCATTGATTCAGCTATGCTTGATACCAAAGCCCTTGTTTTACATTATTATTAAAGAGAGAGAAAGTAGTCACTCCTTAGCTCAGGAAGACTCAAGATCATTCTGATGACTTTAATTTGAGAAAATCCCAGATATACACAGCAAATGTGTAATTTTCACCCAGGTATAAAATTCAGAAACACTGTCTGTCACTGGAAGCCTTTAATGGTTGTAATAAATTAGGATATCTGTGATGGACAAGCAAAAATTGTGGACACAAACCTAACCAACCAATGAGTTAACTGCTCCATCTTTAATGAGAACCCCAAGTTCTTTAGCTATGCATCTTCCATTTTCATCTTTCTCTCTGGTGTATATAATTTACCTGCACATTTTTGCTCATTGTGAATAGTTTTTTCATATTGACACAATTATGCTTTCATTTGAATGAGTGTTTATCTATATAGTACACATGCTTAGAACTAAAACTGAAGAGAAACAGAAATGAATTTTGATATCCTTTTCAACTTCTTTGACTAAAATGAAAATTATTTAAACTGGCAAGCTTCCTTAAATGTTCCTGGCTAAACAAATATATATGTGATTCTTATTTACATTTATTGACACATCATATTGCTTTGGAGAAGATAAAGGATTTATCTTTAGTACAAACCATTATTGCCATAATATTTCACAAGTGACTTGCTGATTTCCTCCATTATCATAAAATCCAAATTATCACTGATGATTATCCAGGTCAGAAGTAAAGACAAAATAAAAGATACCACATTAAAGGAAAATTTAAAACCATTCATCATTGTCTCAGTTTGATTTTTAATATAAACAACTTTAAATAAAATATTTAGAACTGTAGTCTCCTTTTAATGTTTTTAAATAAAATGAGCCTATAATACCTACCTGAAGACATCATATCCCTAAAAATATTCCCCCCTCAAATATTTATATTTATTTTTGCTCAATTTATATTTTGTTATCTATCAGATATAAGAAATTACTGCTGCATAATAAGAACTAATATTACTGAGTCACTGTAATGTGTCAGATGTTGTTTTAAGTGTTTTACATAATAACAATAACATTAATGGTGACAGAAAACATTTATTGAGTGCTTACTATATGTCAAATAGAACTTACTTTACATGTATTAATTTAATTCTGACAATTCTATGAGATATTCCTAATCAACTCTAAATCATCACAATTTTACAGATGAGGAATTGAGATACATCAAGATTAAGTAACAGATGACACCAAAACGATGAGAAAAAAAAAAAAAAAAAAAAAAAAAAAAAAAAAAAAAAAAAAGAAAAAAAAAAAAAAAATGAGAAAAAAAAAAAAAAAAGAGTTAATCTGACATCATCAGAATTGGTCTTCAAAGGACACCATAAAAAATTGAAAGGATACCCCAGAAAATGGGAGACATTATTTGTAAATAATATATCTGACAAAGACCCTGTACCTGAAATATATTAAAAAACACTTACAATTCAATAATAAAAAGGCAGATAACCCAATTGAAAATGGGAAAAGGTCTTGAATAGGCATTTCTCTCAAGAAGATACACAGATGGCCAATAAGCACAAGAAGAAATGCTTGACATCATTAGTCAGCACAGAAATACAAATCAAAACCACAAAAAGTATTACTCCACACACATTATGGTGGCTAGAATTTTTAAAAATCAGATAATAACAAATGCTGGACAAGGATGTGGCAAATTGCAACTTTCTTGCCCTCCAGGTGGGAATGTAAAATGTTGCAGCTGCTTTCAAAAACAATCTGTTAGCTTCTCAAATGATTAAACATACAGTTATGCAATAGCCCAGCAATTCCACTTATGGTTATATATGAAATGAAAACCTATGGCCACACAAAAATTTGGACACAAATGTTGATAGCAGCATTATTCATAGTAGTCAAAAGATGGACGCCCAAATGCTCATCAGCTAACAAATGGATAAATACAATGCAGTATATCCATGCAATGGAATATTATTTAGTCATATAAATAAAGTTTTATTCATGCTAAAACATGGATGAGTCTTGAAAACATTATGCTAAATGGAAAAAACCAGACACACACACACACACACACACACACACGCACACACACAAAACACTTATTGTATAATTCAATTGGTATAAAATGTCCAGAACAGGGAAATTTACAGAAATAGAAAATAAATTACTGGTTGCTTAGGGCTGTGGAAGTAGGGGAGGGTGGATGACAGGATGATAGCTAAGGGGTATAGAGCTTTTTTTTCGTGGCAATGAAAATGTTCTGTGGTGAGGTGTGCATATGTCTGTGAATATGCTAAAAATAATTGAATTGCACATTTTAAATGAGTGAATTGTATGGTCTGAATTATAATTCAATGAAGTCATTTTTTAAAAAATTTGTTTACGCTTCCACAGCTAGTGACAGAACTAGGATTCAAACTGAGGCATTTCAGTCCCTAAGTTAGAACTTTTAATTGCTTTTGGTGTTTTGGTCATGAAGTCCTTGCCTACACCTATGTCCTGAATGGTTTTGCCTAGATTTTCTTCTAGGGTTTTTATGGTGTTAGG
>NW_016107642.1:907112-910397 GCF_001604975.1 Cebus imitator
AAATAAATAAATTTAAAAAAAAAAAAAAAAGAACTTTTAATTGCTATATCCTTAGTCTCTCATGTGTGTTATTTTGTTTAATCATCACAATAAACCATTGAAGTGGGGTACTGTACTGCATTTTATAGAAAAATGATTAATTAAAAGTAATATGATCTCTACTTTCAGAGAACTTATAATCTAGTATTGGAAAGACATATGCATAAGAAAAAATTAACTATAATAAAAGACAACATTCAATAAGTATGAAAATAGAGGAAAGTTGATATATAGTACAGAGAAAGGATAAACAAGATAAAAGAAGCATTTGCTATATAAAAGTATTGTAAAACTTTCGGAATACTTAATCCATAAAAGACTGTAACTATTAAGTGACCAATAAAAATGTAGAAAAAACATTGTTGGAAACTACTCAAAAGACTTCACTGTTGTCCACCTGTCTTACCTATGCATCATCACATTGCCTACAAAATGAAATCCAAACTTTCTATCAATAGTATTTAGGTGAGTTCTGAAATTGAGGCACTAATAAATAGCCTATCAACCAAAAAAATCCCAGGACCAGATGGATTCACAGCTGAATTCTACCAGAGGTACAAAGAAGAGCTGGTATCATTTTTATTGAAACTATTCTGAAACTATGAAAAGGAGGGACTCCTCCCTAAGTCATTCTGTGAGGCCAGCATCATCCTGATATCCAAACCTTGCAGAGACACAACAACAACAAAAAGAGAACTTTAGGCCAATATGCCTGATTAACATTAATGCAAAAATCCTCAATAAAATACTGGCAAACTGAATCCAGCAGCACATCAAAAAGCATATCCACCACAATCAAGTTGGCTTCATCCCCAGGATGCAAGCTTGGTTCAACATATGCAAATCAATACAGGTGATTCATCACATGGACAGAACTAACGACAAAAAACACATGATTATCTCAATAGATGCAAAAAAGCCTTCAATAAAATTCAACATTCCTTCATATTAAACACTCTCAACAAACTAGGTATTGAAGGAACATACCTCAAAATAACAAAAGTCATTTATGATAAACTCACAGCCAATATCATACTGACTGTGCAAAAAATGGAATCATTCCCTTTGAAAACCAGCACAAGACAAAGATGCCCTCTCTCACCACTCTTATTCAGCATAATATTGGAAGTACTGGCCAGGGCAATCAGGCAAGAGATAGAAATAAAGCATATTCAAATAGGAAGAGAGGAAGTCAATTATCTTTGCTTGCAGACATGATCCTATATACCTAGAAAACCCTACTGTCTCAGCCCAAAACCTTCTTAAGCTATTAAGCAACTTCAGCAACGTCTCAGGATACAAAATCAATGGGCAAAAATTGCTAGCATTTCTATACACTAACAGGCAAGGAGAGAGCCAAGTCATGAATGAACTCCCACTGACAATTGCTACAAACAGAATAAAATACATAGGAATACAGCTAACAAAGGAAGTAAAGGATGTCTTCAAGAAGAACTGCAAACCACTCCTCAAATAAATGAGAGGACACAAACAAGTGGAAAAGCATTCCATGCTCATAGATAGAAAGAATCAATATTGCAAAAATGGCCACACTGCCCAAAGTAATTTACAGATTCAATGCTATTCCCATTAAACTACCACTGATATTCTTCACAGGATTAGAAAAATCTACTTTAAATTTCATATGGAACCAAAAAAGAGCCTATATAGCCAAGACAATCCTAAGCAAAAAGAACAAAGTTGGAGGCATCAGGCTACCCAACTTCAAACTATACAACAAGGCTACAGTAACCAAAACATTATGGTACTGGTACAAGAACAAACACATAGACCAATATAACAGAATAGAAATCTCAGAAATACAACCACACACCTACAACTATCTGATCTTTGACAAACCTGACAAAAACAAGCAGTGGGGAAAAGATTCCCTATTTAATAAACACTGCTGGGAGAACTGGCTAGCCATATACAGAAAATTGAAACTGGACCCCTTTCTTACACCATCTACAAAAATTAATTCAAGATGGATTAAAGACTCCAATGTAAAACCCAAAACCATAAAAACTCTAGAAGATAATCTAGGCAATATCATTCAGGACAAAGGCATGGGCAAAGATTTTATGATGAAAACACCAAAAGCAATTGCAACAGAAGCAAAAATTGACAAATAGGACTTAATTAAACTAAACAGCTTCTACACAGCAAAGTAAACTGTCATCAGAATGAAGAGAAAACCTACAGAAAGAGAGAAAATGCTTGCACTCTATCCATCTGACAAACATCTAGTATCCAGAATCTACAAAAAAAATCTAAACAAATTTACAATAAAAGACTAAACAACCCCATCAAAAAGGGGGCAAAGGACATGAACAGACACTTCTCAAAAGAAGACACAGAAACATGAAAAAAAAAGCTCAACATCATTGATCTTTAGAGAAAGGCAAATCAAAACCACAGTGAAATCCGATTGCATACCAGGCAAATGGTATTTACTAAGCAGTCAAGAAACAACAGACGCTGGTGAGGTTGTGAAGAAAAAGAAATGCTTTTATTTACACTGTGGGAGTGTAAATCAGTTGAACCACAAAATGGTTAATTGGAGTATAAGCCAGTTGAACCACAAAATATACACGCACACACATTTTTATTGCAGCACTATTCACAATAGCAAAGACATGGAATCTACCTAAATGCCCATCAACAATAGACTGGATAAAGAAAATGTGGTACATATATATCATGGAATATTATGCAGCCATAAAAAGGAATAAGATCCTATCCTTTGCGGTGACGTGGATGGAGGTGGAAGCCATTATCCTTAGCAAACTAACACAGGAACAGAAAACCAAACACTGCATGTTCTCACTTCTAAGTGGGAGCTTAATGATGAGAACACATGTGCACATAAGGAGGAACAACACACACAGCGGCCTGTTGGCAGGGAAGGGAGAGTATCAGGAAAAATAGCTAAAGGATGTTGGGCTTAATACCTAGGTGATGAGATGATCTGTACAGCAAACCATCATGGCACACACTTACCTATGTAACAAACCTGCAAATCCTGCACATGTGCCCAGGAACTTAAAATAAAAGTAGAAGAAACTTTCTTTAAAAATATTATTTAAGATCTATCACCATCTGACCTTAAAATAACCTCCTAGCTTCTTCATAGACTACATTCTAGCACTCACCCTATGCTCTAGCAGTAGCAAGCCATGTCTTTTCAGGCCTCTATTCCTACTGTCATGGTTCCAGTATGGAATACCCATCTCTCCTTTCTCA
>NW_016107642.1:910447-912013 GCF_001604975.1 Cebus imitator
AAAAAAAAAAAAAAAAAAAAAAAAAAAAAAAAAAAAAAAGGCAATCTTCATGACTCAAATGAAATTTCACCTCCCCTCACAAAACTTTTCTCATTAATTTAGTATTAGTCATTATTTCCTCTGTACTCGACATCAGCTTTTTGTATCACTATTTAAAAACTTATTTCAACTTACTTTATTCCATCTTTCATTATACTTCGTTTTTTATGCATGTGTCTCCTCCCTGACCTCCACTACATTAGGCTCCCTGAAGATGACAGAGACTATATCATATATTCATTCATCCTTTCTAGTACTTTAGACATCACCCATGTTTGTTCCATGAACATCTATCTATATAACCGTTAATAACGGTTATATGATTGTTCCTCATATTTTACCTGTTCATATTTGGATGCTACTGCCTAGCTTATACATGAAATATAATGCCTCCGGACTGTGAATGCCTTGAGGGTTGTAACTTTATATTTCACTTCTGTATGTCTAATACGGGCCTGGTGCACAGGTTCACACTGACATGTTATTGAATGAGTGAACAAACATCAAGAGGAGATTGTCTCTCTTAGAGACATATAAAATGCACACATTGTTGTCATTAAGATCATATTCAAACAATACAGATAATGGACATAGTATACACTCGGATAGCTTAAAAGTTACATAAGTAAAGATCAGTTTCTAATGGTGAAACAGTTGTTTGCCATTCTCATTTCCTTTAGGTTGTGCTGTCAGTCCTTAATTTCAGAACATTTGTTATCATGGTTGCTTCTTAAATAACTCAAGAGTCTGATTATAAAAGAAAATTACTGTAAAAACACATTTAAGTATGTGTCATGTCAGAAAATAAAGTGTCACTGTGAATGCTATAATTAAGGCTAAAAAAGGAACTGGACTTTAAGCACATAATTTTAAGGCTTCTATTTCTCACAGAAAGATTTCTGTAGGTAAAAGTTTTCATGGTTCTTAGCCTAACTGCACATTTTATTTTAGAAAGTTCTGGGAAAATGTGTCACTCTTTTGTAGTTAATTTGACCTAAAACGCATATTCTAGTCACTCAGAAATTATTTATATGCTTTTCTCACTACTAAATGATTCAAAACAATTTGCTTTTAAAATGCCAAGCTCGTCATGTGCGCAATACTGAATGGCAAAGTGTGACGTTACCGTAATCAAGTTTGATTTTCAAAATTCAAAAAATATTTATGAAAATTTAAAATAGCATATTTTAAATAGTATACACTACAAAGATTTCTATTTCATTCCCAAAGAGACAATTCTGATGAATACGCTATTCTCTGCAGCTGTGGATATTAACGGTTCAGTTAGTCAGAGAGAAGAGAGAGAGGACAGGGAGAAACAGAATGAAGAGTAGAATGTTCAGCTTACTTTGTTTTAAGGAAATGTGTTCCTTTTCAAATTTTGCTTCTTGGTATTCCAAGAACATTCAAACAACAAAACATTATTTTCCTATTTGAAGAGTCAGCAAGAAATAATACTCCATCTCAGAAATTAATCCATGCAAGCCTAATTTTTTCTACTGTGGCAAAAAACCCACATGACGTGAG
>NW_016107642.1:912288-920453 GCF_001604975.1 Cebus imitator
ACGGGGTTTCACCATGTTGACCAGGATGGTCTCGATTTCTTGACCTCGTGATCCACCTGCCTCGGCCTCCCACAGTGCTGGGATTACAGGCTTGAGCCACCGCGCCCGGCCCCGAGATTTACCTTCTTAACCAAGTATTAAGTGTACAGTACAACATTGTTAATTGTATGCACATTGTTGTACAGTAGATCTGTAAAACATTTTTATCTTATATGACCAAAACTTTATACTAATTAAACTAATTGAACTTTTGTCTCTTCCTCCTAAGCCCTAGAAACTATATTCTACTTTGTGTTCCCATGAGTGTGACTACTTTAGATGCCTCATACAAGTGCATGGAGTGTTTGTCCTTCTGTGACTAGTCAGCTTATTTCACTTGGTGTAATTTCCTTAATGTTCATTCATGTAGCAGCATATAACAATTTTCTTCATTTTATGGTCATATAATATTTTATTCCATGTGTATGCCACATTTTCTTGATTTGTTCATCCACTGATGGATATTTAGTTTTTTTCCAACTGTTAGCCATTGTGAATAAAGCTTCAATAAACATGACAGTATAAATGGATCTTCACAGTCGTGATTTCAATTATTTTGAATAAATACCAGACGTATATGGTGTTATATCTGAGAAATCATTGCCAAAACCAACATCATGAAGCTTTCCACAAATTTGTTTTCTTCTAAAAATTTTACAAATTCAGATGTTTCATTAAAATTTTTAAGCCATTTTGAGCTGATTTTTGTATATAAGGGTCAAATTTTGTTTTTCTGTATATGGATATCCAGTTTCCCCAACACCATTTGTGTTCTGATGTTAGCTATATGTAGGTATATGTAAGTATATATATACATATATAGGTATATGTATATGTTAGATATATATACATTCATAATTACTATATTTCCCTGATGAGTTGACTTTTAGTCTGTTTTATGTTACTATAACACTACTACAGGCTAAGTAATTTATAACAAACCAAAATTTATTGGTTCACAGCACTGGAGGCTGGAAGTCCAAGATCAAAGCATTGGCATCTAGCAAGAGCCTTTTTGCTGCATTATTCCATGGCAGTAGGCAGAAGGGCAAGAGAGAGTAAAATAAAGGGGGCTGAAATTCTTCTTTTATAGGAACCCACTCTCACAATAATAAACTCACTCCCAGGATAATAGCATTAATTTATTCACGAGGGCATAGACTACATGGCATATTCAATTCTTAAAGGCCCCACTTCTTAATATTGTCATATTAGGGATCAAGTTTCCAAAACATGAACTTTGGGGGACACATTCAAACCATAGCACAACCCATTTATTGTTATATTTAATATAATGACCTTTGTCTTTTGTGACAGTTAGGATTTAAGTCTATTTTGTCTAATATAAATATGACCATACTGCTTTTACATATATATTATATGTATCAGTCCATTTTTGCACTGCTGATAAAGACATATCTGAGACTGGGCAATTTAAAAAAGGAAGAGGTTTAATGGACTTACAGTTTCATGTGGCTGGGGAAGCCTCATAATCATGGCAGAAGGCAAGAAGGAGCAAGTCATGTCTTAACATGGATGGTAGCAGGCAAAGAGAGATAACTTCTGCCAGGAAACTCCCATTTTTAAAACCATCAGATCTTGTGAGACTCATTCACTATGATAAGAACAGAGCAGAAAGAACCCACCCCCATAATTCAAACACCTCCCACTGGGTTCCTCCCATGACACGTAGGAATTGTGAGAGTTACAATTCAACATGAAGTTTGGGTGGGACATAGTCAAACTTTATCATTCTGCCCCGGCCCCTCCCAAATCTCATGTTCTCACATTTCAAAATCAATCATGCCTTCTCAGCATGCCTTATTTCATTTTAGCATTAACTCAAAAGTCCACAGTCCAAAGTCTCATCTGAGAGAAGGCAAGTCCTTTCCACCTATGAGCCTATAAAATCAAAAGCAAGTTATTTACTTCCTAGATACAATGGGTGTATAGGCATTTGATAAATATGGCCATTCCAAATAGGAGAAATTGGCCAAAACGATGGAAGTCGAAATCCAGCAGGGCAATCAAATGCAAGTCCGATATCCAGCAGGGCAATCAAATTTTAAAGCTCCAAACTGATCTCCTTTGACTCTATGTCTCACCTCCAGGTCATGCTGATGCAAGAAGCTAGTCTTGGGTGGCTCTGCTCCTGTGGCTTAGCAGGGTACAGCCTCCCTCCTGGCTGCTTTCATGGGCTGGGGTTAAGTGTCTGCAGCTTTTCCAGGTGCACAGTGCAAGCTGTCAGTGAATCTACTATTTTGGGCTCTGGAGGATGATAGCCCTCTTCTCACAGCTTCACTATGCAGTGCCTCAGCAGGGACTCTGTGGGGACTCCAATCTCACATTTCCCTTCAACATTGCCTTAGGTGAGGTTCTCAATGAGGGTCCCACCCCCGCAACAAACTACTGCCTGGGCATCCAGGCTTTTCCATATATCTTCTGAAATCTAGGCAGAGGTTCCCAAATACCAATTCTTGACTTCTGTGCACTCGCAGGCTCAACACCATATGGAAGCTGCCAAAGCTTGAGGCTTACACCCTCTGAAGCTGTGGCCCATGCTCTACGTTGGCCCACTTCAACCATGGCTGGAGCAGCTGGGACATAGGGCACCAAGTCCCTAGGCTGAACACAGCATGGGGAATCCTGGGCCCAGCCATGAAATCACTTTTTCCTCCTAGGCCTGTAGGCCTATGATGAGAGGGGCTGCCATGAAGACCTCTGACATGCCCTGAAGACATTTTCCCCACTGTCTTGGGGACTAACATTCAGCTCCTTATTACTTATGCAAATTTCTGCAGCTGGCTTGATTTTCCTCCTTAGAAAATGAGGTTTTCTTTTCTATTGCATAGTCAGGCTGCATATTTTCCAAACTTTTATGCTCTGTTTCTCTTATAAAACTAAATGTCTTTAACAGCACCCAAGACACCTCTTGAATACTTTGCTACTTAGAAATTTATTCCTCATGATACCTTGTTATCTCTCTCAAATTCAAAGTTTCACAATGTCTAGGACAGGGAAAAATTTCCTCTCTTTGCTAAAACGTAACAAGAATCACCTTTGCTCCAGTTTCTGCCAAGTTCCTCATATCCATCTGAGACCACCTCAGCCTGGATTTCATTGTCCATATCATCATCGGCATTTTGGTCAAAGCCATTCAACAAGTCTCTAGAGAGTTCCAAACTTTCCCACATTTTCCTGTCTTCTTCTGAGCCCTCCAAACTGTTCCAACCTCTGCCTGTTACTCAGTTTCAAAGACACTCACATTTTCAGCTATCTTTTCAGTAACACCCTACTCTCAATACCAATTTACTCTATTAGTTCGTTTTCATGCTGCTGATAAAGACATACCTGAGACTGGGCAATTTACAAAAGAAAAAGGTTTAATGGACTTAGAGTTCCACATGGCTGGGGAAGCTTCACAATCATGATGGAAGGCAAGGAGAAGTAAATCACATCTTACATGGGTGGCATCAGGCAAACAGAGAGAGCTTATGCAGGGAAACTGCAGTTTTTAAAACCATCAGATTTCATGAAACTCATTCACTGTCATGAAAACAGTCCAAGAAAGACCCACCCCCACAACTGAATCACCTCCCACCACGTTCCTCACATGATGTGTAGGAATTGTGTGAGTTACAGTTTGAGATTTGTGTGAGGACACAGCCAAACCATATCATTACATATTTAGCTGAAGCTATTGTTAAAGTGTGAACTGTATGGCTTAGTTCCCCCTTGACTGTTTATAGGAAAATGAGAAAAGAGAGAAATGATTTAAAGACAAAATTGTTCATCAAAAGGGAAGACGAACTTAAAGATTTGAAAAATTCTCATCCCAGCCACCAGTCATATTGTAAAGAATGAGAAAGCATGATCCAGACAGAATGCCAAGTATATGGCCAAATTACCATCTGATAAATTAATATGAATCTGCCATCTCAACAAAAACTAGGAACTATTCATCAAGACAATGGGATGCCCCAGAAAGCTGTGGGGCCCAGGTAGAAAACTGCTACAGGGGTGAGGTCACTGTAGAAAGTTCCTACTAGGGTAATGCTCAGAAAAGCTGTAGGGCTAATGACAGTTGAATAGTATTCCAGTGTGTTTATATACCACATTTTCTTTATGCATTCATCTGTTGATGGACATTTAGGTTGATTCCATATCTTGGCTATTGTGAAGAGTGCTGCAATAAATACGGGGGTGCAAATATCTATTCAATATGTTGATTTCCTTTCCTTTGGATATATACCCAGTAGTGAAATTGCTGGATCATATGGTAGTCCTATTTTAGTTTTTAGAGAAACCTTCATAATTCATTCTGTTTTTCATAATGGGTATACTAATTTGCATTCCCATTGTTGTAGGACTTTTTCTAACTTAGTTCAGCTGAGAGTTGGGTTCTTATCACACAGCCATGAAAGATTAGGCTTGCAGACCCTTTGAAGGGTTAGAAAAAAATGAAATTTGTCTGGCAAAAGGGAAAAAAAGGAAATAGGGCCCTCCACAAAGCAGAGTCCTGCAAGTGAATATCCTGGCTCACAGACTGAATCCCAGTTACCACCCAGGAAGAGAAGGGACCAGGCTCTTCCTGCCTGCAAATGGCATGAACTTCCCATGTCTCCATCCCAGCTTACATTCTGCCCTGTTTGTAGGTTGGTCAGAGATTCTGCGCTTCCCACCCAGCTGTCACACTATCAACAGTGTATAAGAGTACTTTTTTTCTCTGCATCCTCACCTTTCTTTTTAATAATAGACTGGGCTGAGATGATATCTCATTGTTTTAATTTTCACTTCCCTCATGATTAGTGATGTTGAGCATTTTTTCATGTACCTGTTGGCCATATGTATGTCTTCAGATACTTTCCCCACTTTTTAATGGGATTATTTGGATGTTTTTGCTGTTACTTGTATATTTTCAGTATTAGTTTGATGAATTATTTGCACATTCATTTTTACTTATTTTTTCATTCACTTTTAGATAGTGGAATACTTAGTGTTCATGTAAAGCCTAATTATGATTATTTCCTAATTTCTTGCTCTATTTCTTTTAAACTTGTATTTTTTATATAACAGTTGTTCTATAGTAAGTGCCAGTTTTACTTCTACTTCAAATGTTTATGCATAATATAGTGTAGTTTATATATATATTTTTTAAAAATTAACTGCAAAACCAGAACTCTGTTTCCAATGGTTGTATTATTTTGTTATTATACTTAAGAATCTTTGGAAATCTTCCTGTAGTTGTATTTTTTTTTTAATTTTCAAAATGCCATCATATTAAGAGCTCTTTATGAGTAATAGAACACATTTTATTCAGTCATGTGTGTATCTTAAATAGGAGAAAGAATTTCAATAACCAAACAAGATACTGTTCAGCAACTACTGTACTGGAATTTGACATGATTTTGTATATATTTTCCGGTTCTGTAGTTAGAAACAGGTCAGGGGAAGCTGAATTCAGTATTTCTGAGAAATTACATGTCATTATAGGTTTACAAAAAAAACAAAAAATCAAAATTTCTGGTAACAAAGCTAATCAGCTTCTCATTTTGATTTTTGAGCAATTAGCTCATAGAATGACTTAACCTCTACCACTGAAAAAAATATATATAATTAGTATTCCAAATGAAAAATAAGTTTTCCACCATCTAAAAGTAATAGTCATGATGACGAATCTCAGCTTCTGACGTACACTTGTCTGGATGTCTCATTTCTAGAACATAGAACAAATGATTTTTAATGATAAATTTGTAACATATACTTTATGTTTTCCTTTAAGTATAAAACATATACTTTACAACATATTTTATCTTGCAAATTTTAAAACATATACTTTACTTTTTAAAAGTTTCTTTGATGATATGTAACCGATACACCAATCCACCTCTAGATGTGTGCTACTACAAAGAGGCTCTCTTTTTAAAGCTTTAAACCTCCAGATTGTATGCCATAACATGATCACATATATTTTATATCTTTTTGCTTAAATAAGACGGGATCCCTACAGTCTTCACTTTCTTATCAAGCAAAATAACACAGTAGATTCAATTGACTATTTGTGTAATACTAGAATGTATTAATGGAGTTTACAGAATTACTGTAGGGAATTTTCTTTAAAAGAAACTAAAATAGAGGGAGCATAAGCTCTAGACCCAGACTGCCTGGCTTTGAATCTTGACTCTGTGACTTACAAGTGGGGTTACCTCAAATTACAATTACGTAACTTATCTGTGCCTCAGTTATATGAGAATATTAATAGTGCATATATATGTGGGTTGTGAGGATTAAATGAGCATCACTATAACAACGCCTGGCGTATGGTAAGCACTCCCATACATGGCAATAGGATATTTAGATTGCCTGCTACACTGGGGGATCTTGGGATCTTGAAACACTTGGTCATTGTGTAAGGAAAAAAAAGAGAGAAAACCCATAATGAAAAAGAGGTTTTGGTGCTCAGATATTCTATCAAGCTCTCTAAGTTCAGACTTTCCCCCTAATTTGGCATGGAGTTCCCCAGCTACATATTTTCAATTTTTTCTTTTTTTACTTTTTATTATGAAATAATTTTAGACTTACAGAAAATTTTCTAAATCAAGAGTTCTTTTTTAATGCATTTACCTAGTTTTCAAATCTGACAAAGCCATAGTATAATGATCAAAACTAGGAAATTGACTTTGGTGGGCCGGGCGTGGTGGCTCAAGCCTGTAATCCCAGCACTTTGGGAGGCCAAGGTGGGTGGATCACGAGGTCGAGATCGAGACCATCCTGGTCAACACGGTGAAACCCCGTCTCTACTAAAAATACAAAAAATTAGCTGGGCATGGTGGTGCGTGCCTGTAATCCCAGCTACTCAGGAGGCTGAGGCAGGAGAACTGCCTGAACCCAGGAGGCGGAGGTTGCGGTGAGCCGAGATTGCGCCATTGCACTCCAGCCTGGGTAACAAGAGCGAAACTCTGTCTCAAAAAAAAAAAAAAAAAAAAAAAAAAAGAAGTTGACTTTGGTACAAAACTATTAGCTAAACTACAGACTTTAGATTTTACCAGTTTTTCCATTAATATAAATGTTGGTTACTGTTGTTACTGCTGCTGCCACTACTAACTACTGTCACTATTACCATATAACACAAACTGTTCTTAAGTGCCAAGGATCTAAAGATGGAAAACATTATTCTGAGGTTCTGCTGGGAAACAGATAAAGAAGTATGTGATTTTGACAAATTTTTAGCTGTTATTTTTTGGAAAGACTGAGAACTGAATATTAAAATTAATTATTTCAACCAATGTAATGTACCATATATGCCATACAAGGTCCCCAATCTTCAAAGAATTTGGCTCCCGTAAAGTATGCTTAATACTAAAAATAAAACAATATAGTTACCTTTTGACAATTCAAAAGAACCCTTATATTTTCCATTATTTCAGGGTCATAATTCAATGATCAGTTATTAAGTATGAAAATACCTTTTAATATGCATTCTGGTTAGTGAAAACCAGGAGGAACCAAAGTTGAGATTTATGCAAAGATAATCTGTTGCAGACATATTTAAGATTCATCTATTTACTTAATTGAATAACTAAACAGCTAAAATTCTAGCAGCAAAAAGCCTACCCATATAACTAATTTGAATCTAAAATAAACTGAATCAAAATTGATATAAGGGATAAATATCACATCATTGTACAAAGTCAATTCTATAGAGACTTTAAAGAGAAGCATCTATAACTAGTAAATTATATTTAACAAAATTATAAATTTGATATTTTATCATTAGAAGTATAAATATCATAACTAAACACATATATATAATTTGCAAAATATAAATAATAGCATTATTATAAATAAATGATATTATTTATCAACAGCATATATCCACTGTTATTTCTTTATTCATTTTAGGAGAAAAGAGAGGGAATTAAATACTATACACACATATGTTTGTATGTGTGTAAATACATACATACATATATTACATAATATGAAAATAAACACTTATAAGCTTAATATTAATCTTGCTGAAAAATTCCTAATATAATTGTAATAGATATAAGTTCCTTTAAAATTAATAAACAGAAAGCTATCCTATTATTTGACAAGAAATTAAGAACCAATTCATGATTTTA
>NW_016107642.1:920714-927058 GCF_001604975.1 Cebus imitator
TGACCAGGATGGTCTCGATCTCTTGACCTCGTGATCCACCCGCCTCGGCCTCCCAAAGTGCTGGGATTACAGGCGTGAGCCACCGCGCCCGGCCTACTATGCCTTTAAAAAAAAAAAAGAAATTTTTAGCTTCTTAACTTTGGTAACAAAGTGTCATCAATGTCAGAGAAAACACAGTGTTTTTTGCACTGAAGGAAGGCTTGAAACATTGGCAGGGGAAATATCCCAGCACACCACATTATAGCATTAGAAACAGTTTCTTATAAATGACTCAAATTTCTTTATTGAATCTATTACGGATATAGAATAGAATATGAAGCCTTGTGTTGCTTTTTGGATAAAAATATTGAAATGGCCAAAGGAAATATGGGCTTTTCTTTACTGAGAGACTTTTTATTACAGCTTCAATCTCATTACTTGTTATTAGTCTGTTCAGGTTTTCGATTTCTTCTTGATTCAACCTTGGTAGATTGTATATACCTAGGAGTTTATCCATTTCTTCTAGATTTTCCAATTTATTGGCATATAGTTACTCATAGTGGCCTCTAACAATCCTTTAAATTTCTACAGAATCAGTTTAATGTCTTCTATCTCTGATTTTATTTAGTCTTTTTTCCTTAGCCTGACTAAAGGTCAGTTCTGTTTGTCAATTCTTTTTAACTTTTTTTTACAAAAAAAAAAAAAAAAAAAAAACCTTTTGTTGCATTAATTTTGTACTGTTTTTCTCATTTCAATTTTATTTATTTCACTCTGATTTTTATTATTTCCTTTCTTCTACTAATTTTGGGTTTGGTTTCCTCTTGCTTTTCTCATTATTTAAGATACATTATTAGATTAATTTTTTTTCAAGTTTTTCCTCTTTTTTTCATGTAGGCACTTTTAACTTCCCTCTGAGTACTGCTTTCACTGTATCCCATAGGTTTATGGTACATTATGTTTCCATTATCATTTGCTTCAAGAGATTTTTCAATCCCTCTGAATTTATTCATTGACCCACTGGTCATTTAGGGGTATATTATTTAATTTCCATGTATTTGTATAGTTTCCAACATTCTTCCAGAATTATCTGTCTGAAAGGTCACATATTTCTGCTTCTGCAGGATTGGTCCCTGGTGCCTTATTTAGTTCATTTGGTGAGGTGATGTGTTTCCTGGATGGTGCTGATGCTCGTAGATGTTGTACAGTGTCTGGGCATTGAAGGCTTATTTACTGTAGTCTTCATGATCTGGGTTTATTTGTAGCTGTCCTAGGGAAGTCTTTTCAGATATTTGAAGAAACATAGGTTTTGTCATCTAAGCTGCATTTGCTTTAAGGACGCCACAAACCCAGTAACACTGTAGTTTTTGCAGACTCATGTAAGTACTACTTTGATGGTCCTGGATAGGATCAGGAAGAATTCTCTGGGTTACGAAGCAGGGACTGTTCTCTTCCTTCACTTTCTCCCAAACATACAGAGTCTCTCTCTAAGTACTCTAAAGCAATGAGTAGAGTGGCACAAGCAGCCTTGTAGCCACCACTACTGTGAGTGTGCTGGGTTAAACTTAAAGCCAGCACAGTGCTGCATCATGCTCAAGGCATGCTGTAACAGGCCCTTGGCTACTGCCTATGTTCACTCAAGGCTCTGGAGCTCTATAATCATCAGCAGGTGGCAAAGACGGTCTGGCCTGTGTCCTTGGGGGACAGCGAGGTCCCCCAAGACCCAGGTGGTTCGAGAAGTCCTGTCTGGGAGTCAGAGACTAAAATAAGCTTAGAAGTCTACCTGGTATTCTATTGTACTGCAGCTAAGCTGGCATTGAAACCACAAGACACAATCCTTTCCATGCTTTCTTCTCCTTTCTAAAGGGAGGGGAGCCTCACCCTATAGCTACCACCACCCAAGGCCACAAGTACCGCCGGACTACCACTAATGCTGCCTGAGAGCTCAAGATCTCTTAAGTCAGCTTGTGGTGAATGCTGACTGGCCTGGGACTTACCCTTCAGGGCAGTGGACTCCCCTCTGGCCCAAGGCAGGTCCAGACATACCATCTAACAGTAAAATCCTGGAATCAGGGACCCCAAGTGCCTGCCTGTTCTTCACTCTACTGTGGCCATGCTGATACCTGAAGCCAGCAAGTCTCAGAGGTTTGCTCAAGGAACTTGATATAGTATCTGGGTATCACTGCTTGTTATTCAGGGCCAAGAGGCTCTTCAATTACTAGCAGGTGCTAAATGCTGCCAGCACTGGGTTTTTTTCCTTCAAGGCAGCACAGTCCCTTCTGGCCCAGGGTGTGTCTAGAAGTGTCATCTGGGAGCTAGGGCCTGGAGCGGGGTCCCACAACTCTGATGGGTGTCCCATCTTGCTGCAGCTGGGCTGGTATCCTAGAGGCAAAACAAAGTCCTCCCCACTCTTCTCTCTCCTCTCTTCAAGTGGATAAAATGGGTCTCTTTTGGAGTCCTGAGTTGTGCAGCCTAGGGTTAGGGGAGGGGTGAATCCCTTGGCTGCCCCAGCTGCTGTCTCAATATGTCACATGACCCCCCAACCCACTGTCTCTGGGCCTAATTCAGCATGAATTAGGCCTGAATTCATCTAATTGTGGCCTGAATTCACCTAAGAATTGCAGTTCTTATGGCCTACACTGCCTTTCAACTTTACTTAAGCTCCAGAGCACTTTAGCCCATGGTAGCAAGGTTTGTGGGAACTCAACTTTGGATGGCTGGATTGGCAATTCTGCTCTAGCTAGGGCTGGATTAAATGCTCCCACCTTGTGCAGGCATTAGCCAAGTTTGGTCTGGTTTTCTTTTCTGGTCTAACCAGACAGCACTGAGTTCAATACCTCACAATTGCCGTGTTATCCCTCCCCAGGACCCAGAGATGCCCTCTGTACCATGCTGCTGCTGCTGGGTGTACAGGAGGTGTGGCATCAGTCGCTCAGGACTGTTTTTTTTTGTTTTTTTTTTTAAATCTCTTCAGAGCCTTTTTTAATGATACGAAGCTTAAACCAAGTACTACAAGTGCTCGTCTGATTTTTGGATATTATGAAGGTGTTTTTCTGTGTAGATAGTTAACTTGGCATGCTTGTGGGTGGTGCTATCGGTGGAGCCTTCTATTCCACTAACTTGCTTCACCCTCTGTCCTTTTTAAAGTTGAATAATCTTCCATTGTATGTATACATCATATTTTGTTTATTCATTTTTCTGTTGATGGACATTTTGGTTGCTTCTCCCTTTTGGCTATTGTGAAAAATGCTGCTATGAACATGAGTGTACAAATATCTCTTCAAGATTCTGTTTTCAGTTATCTTGGTTATATACCCAGAAGTAATATTGCTGTATTTTCATTTATTGTGTGAAGTATAGCATACCTTGAGAAGAGTGCAAAAATAGAAATGAATAACTCAAATGAATTTTACAAATTGAATATTCATGTAGCAAATTATCCAGAAGGCTCTCCAACTCCTACTCCTTCCCAACTACCACCCTTTCCCTCTTCTCTGTATTCAACCACTATTTACATTTATAAACTTCATAGTTCAGTTTGCAGATTTAGGGACATTTTATAAATTGACTCAATCAAAATGTAGTTTGCTTTTGTGCCTGGTATATTTCATTCACTCAGGTATTTGTAAAATCCACTCCTGTGACTGGTTGCACATAGCAGTAATTCATTCACTTTAATTACAACATACTATCAATTGTATAAATGTATAGCACAATTTCAAATCAATTCTACTCTTGACAGATATTTGAATTGTTTTGAGTTTGGAGATATGTCAAATGATGCTTCTATGAACATTCTTATACATGTCTTGGTGCAAATTTCTATAAGGTGTATATATATATATTTCCATAAGGTATGTATATAAAAGTAAAAATCTTGAGTCACAGGGTACATACAGATTCAGTGTCAAGTATTTTTTAAAGAGCTTGTACCAATTTACAGTCTAATCAGCAGAGTGTTAGTTGCTCCATATTCCTGCCAATATTTGGTATATTTCACCTTTTTATAGTCATTCTTGGGTAAAATTGTATTATAGTTTTAATTTGCACTTTCCTAATTCCTAAGGAGGAAGAGGAATTTTACATATGTTTGTTGGTCATTTTAATGCCCGGTTATAGTGAAGTGTCCATTTAAATCCTCACGTGTTTTTATTAGGTTGTCTAACTTTATTGTCCATTTGTGCAAGTTTTTTACATACTCTGTATATGAGCCCTTTATTAATTACGTGTGTTACAAATAATTTTTGCCATGGCATGCCTTGGGTATTCACCGTATTAACTTATTTATGCCTGGGGTTGAAGTTTTTTTAATTTTTGCAATCAAACCTTGGCAATAACCTTGAGCAGAATATAAATAACTTCCACATGCTTAGCGTTCCAATAATGGAACATTAGGCATGTTAGCTTTAGTGGTTTCTATTTCTCAAGCATTTATTTTATGTTCGTGCTTTCCATTCATTCTTAATAAATCTTTTTCTATTTGAATTTCCTTAGTTCATGCAGATAGATTTCCACGTTATCCTGCTTACAGTTTATTGATTTGCCTTTGATTTTTAGACGTGGAATTTAAGTTTGCATATGATGAGGGAATCTAACTTTATTTCCCATATCATGTCCACTGACCCAGCAGCAGTTATTGAAGACATTGTCTTTTCCTCATTGCTCTGCAGTGTCTCCTTTGTCCATATATGTGCAAGTCTATTTTTTCCATTCTATTTTGTCCCATTTGTTTATCTGATCCAGTGTCAATAGCACATTGTCTTCATTATTGTAGCTGTAAAATGGACCTTTATATCAAGTAGGCCAAATCCTCTGAACTATATCTTCAACATTGTTTTATACTATTTTTGGCTTTTTGCATTTCAATGTAAGTTTTAGAATTAGCTTATCAAGTTCCACCAACACAGTCTATTGGTATTACATTGAAATTGCATTATTTCTTAATTGCATTTTGAGTGAGACATAATTCAAATAACGTGAAATTCACCATTTTAAAGTATACACTTCAGTGATTTTTTTGTTTATTGACAATGTTGTGTGGCAATGACTAAAAATTTCAGACATTTTCATCATCCCAACCAAACCCTTAAACCTGTTAGAAGTCACTTCCAATTCTCCTCTCCTCCAATATCATAACAACAAACATACTTTCTGTATTTATGTTTTGTCTATTCCGGAAATATTATATAAATGGAATAACACACTATATATCTTTTTGTTTATGTCTTCTTTCACTTTGCATTATGCTTTCAAGTTTTATCCATGTTGTCACATGTATCAATACTACATTTATTTATGGCTAAATAATATGCCATTATAAGACTATACCAGTTGTGTTTATTCATTCATCAACTGATGAACATTTGGATTGTCTCCACATTTTAGCTATTATGAATAATGTTGCTAAAATATTTATGTACAACTTTTTGTGTGAACATATGCTTCCATTTCTCTTGGGTATATACCTGGTAGTGAAATTTATAGCTCATAGTGTGTTAGTCTATGTTCAACCATATGAGTAGCTGCCACACTTCTTCCACAGCACCTGCACCATTTTGCATCTCTACCCACAATGTTTGAGGGCTCAAATTTCACGAAATCTTCATCAAGACTTCTTATTTTCCTTTTTAAAAAAAGATTATAGCCATCTGATATAGTTTGGGCATTTGTCTCCTCCAAATCTCATGTTGAAATTTGATCCCCAGTAGTAGAAGTAGGGCCTAAAGGAAGGTGTTTGGGTCATGAGCATGAATCCCTCATGAATGGTTTAGTGCCATTCTTGGGATAATGAGTGAGTTCCCACTCCATTAGTTCCTGTGAGAACTGATTGTTACAAGGAGCCTAGAACTTCCTTCTCTCTCTCTCTTCTTTCCTCTCTCACCATGTGATACCAGTTCCCCTTCACCTTTCATCCGGAATGGAAGTGCTCAGAAGCAGATATTGATGTCATGCTTCTTACACAGCCTGCAGAAATGTGAACCAAATAAAATTTTCTCTATAAATTACCCAGCCTCAGGCATTCCTTTATAACAATGTAAATGGATTAAGACAAAAAAATTGATACTGAGAAGTGGAGCATTGCTATAAAGATACTGGAAAATGTGGAAGCAGCTTTGGAACTGAGTAATGGGAATAGGTTGGAAGAGTTTGGAGGGCTCAAAAGAAGACAGAAAAATGAGGGAATGTTCAGAACTTACTAGAGACTAGTTAAGTGGTTGTGTCTAAAATGCTTATACAAATATGAACAGTGGGCTGGGTGCAGTGGCTCACACCTGTAATCTCAACTCTTTGGGAGGCCAAGTTGGAAGGACCACTTGAGCCCAAGAGTTCAAGGCCAGCCTGGACAACATAGCAAGACCTTGTCTCTA
>NW_016107642.1:927123-965632 GCF_001604975.1 Cebus imitator
AGCCATGATTATGCCATTGCACTCTTACCTGCATGACAGAATGAGAGCCTGTCTCAAAAAAAAAATTTTTTTAAATAAACAGTGAAGTCCAGGCTGATGAGGTCTCAGATGAAAATGAGGAAGTTATTGGGAACTGGAGCAAAGATCACCCTTGTAATAACTTAGCAAAGACTTAGCTGCATTGTGTTTATGCTTTGTGCAAAGCCAAACTTAAGAGTGATGGCCTAGAATATCTGACAGAACAAATTTCTAAGCAGCGCAATCCTCAAGAATTGGTGTGGGTGCTTCTAATGGCCCCTGATTAAATATGAGAGCAAAGAAATAATTTGAAGTTGGACCCTATAATTAAAACAGAAACAGAGTGCAAAAATTTGGAAAATTTGTAGCCAGGCCATGAGGTAGAGAAAAAAAAAGCATCCCCATGACAGTAATCTGAGGGTGCTATAGGTCAATCAATTACTAGAGAGATCAGCATGACTAAAAAGGAGATGGTTGGTAATAGTCAAGATAATGGGGAAAAGGCCTCTGTTATTTCAGAAATCTTCTTCGAGGCCACCGCTCTTTTCACAGGCCTAGGGGCCTAAGAAGGCAGAATGGTTTCAGGGTCCAGGCCCAAGATGCTGTTCAATGTATCCTGGCTGCTCCAGCTCCAGTCCAGAGAGCACAAGTGGCAACTTCCACATGGCGATACGCCTACAGACAGGCAGAATGCAAGAGTGATGGAAGTTTGGTAGCTTTTACCTAGATTTCAGAGTATGTATTGGAAAGTCTGGGTGCCCAGGAAGAAGCTCGTTGCAGGGGTGGAGCCCTTGCAGAAAAACTCTACTAAGGAGATGCCAAGTGACAATGTGGGATTGTTGTGCCCATGGAAAGTTCCCACTGGGATACTACCTAGTAGAGTTGTGGAAACTGGGAATGGGGCCACAGCCCTTCAGACCCCAGAATGGTAGGGCCACCAGCAGCTTGTAAAACTGCTTTTGCAAAGATTATAACAGTGAGAGAAACCTAGCATGGCTGACTCCTTCTTGCTTCTAGCCTCACAGGCTGATTGCCCTCACTCATTCCTAGGCATAGACCACGCTAACCATGGGAAGAATTTACAGTTTAACTTTGAAGCAAGGGTGATGACAGTACCTCCCTAAAACTGACTCATTTCTTGTGCAAGGGCTTAAAACTGGCTTTGTAAGACTAGTACATGGTCACAGGATTAGGGGAGGGCCTTCAATTCTGCTAAAATATAGGCATAGTTAAATGAAAACTAGCCATTTTTTCCTAGCTTGTCTTTCTATAATCCATTACCGCTTAAAAGTCATAAAGCCAGAAGTCACAAGAATTGTAACTTCTTCAGTTACTCCTATAAATAATAGATAAGATCACTATTATGGAACATAAGATTGGTCTTTTGAGATGTTTTTCATAATTTTGCATTCTGGAAACTGATTGACTCCACCTGGACCTTGACTCATAATTTAACTCATCCTGTGGCCACCAACCAGAGGCTGATGTAGTGCACAAGGATTATTTTCCATACTCCTACAGTTTCATTTCCAACCAATCAGCAGAACCCATTCTCTAGGCCCCACCTGCCAAAGTATCCAGAAAAACCCTAGCCTCCGAGTTCCTGGGGTCACTGATTTGAGTGGAAGTACTCCTGTACTTCCACTTCACCAACACAATGATTATTAAACATTCTTTGTGCAAAAACTGCTATTCTTAGTGCATTTGCTTTCCTGAGAAGCAGGCAAGATGAACTCATCAGGTGATTGATTACACATACACCCTCAGCCTAGAAAACCCACAGTCATTAGATTCCAACTGTGAGAGCAGCTATACAGGCTATGGCCAGCAAAGCAATGGGGACAGGGCTGCTGCAGGCTTTGGGTGTGCCCTGAATGCAAGATATGGAATCCAGAATTATTTTATAGCTTTAATGTCACCTTGTCTTATTATCATCATGTGCCTGGTTTGTTTTTATGGGGGGATGGCTATTGCATATTAAAATCATTTAAAAACATATTGAAAGTTGGGATATTATCTTCCTTCTTATATCAAATTTGCATTTGCTTCTAGGAGAAGAGGTAAGATAACAAAAATACAAATCAATTTACTCCAGTTATAGAGTCCTAAATTACTTGAAGCCAATCTTTAGTCTGAGGGTGAGAGTATTTCTGGCTCAACTTTAATCCAAGTTATGTTCCATTGGCATCTCAACCCAAAATATAAGAGGTTCACAAGGCTTTCTACCCTTTGGTGGATATTAATAGCCCTATAAACTGTGCTCAGCTTCTCAGTATCTCAAGAGCCTCCTCCAAAATCAGCAGATATCCACTGAGGGGAAAAAAAAAAAAAAACCCGTTCCAAAGAATACTTTATTTTGGTATTTCCTGTGCCCCCGACTGAGCTCTTGATGCCATAATTCTTTAATATCAGTTAACCTTATTATGCCTCAAGCAAAATTTTAGAAAATATTTTTTTCAGGTGTTCTAGTTGTTCTCAGTAAGAGAGTTGGTCAGTATTACCTAGTCTGCCATTACAAGAAGGGGAATTTTTCCTAAATAAAACTTGAATTAGAAATTTCAATATTCTTCCAACTAGTATGTCAGAACTTGCTTGTTTTCTCCTTTCCCTGACATAAAGTTAAGTTGCTACCCAAAAATAGACCAAGGGAAAAAAGACAAATTGAAGAATAATGCACAATCTGGATAATAGGTTTTCTGAACAACCAAGAACTAAGTAGTTTTACATTAATAATGAAATGTGCATAAATTAATTTAGGGTAATCACTATGATAGATGCTGAACACTAACAATTTCTGATCCTTTGTTTTCTTAATTTATTGATTAAACCCTCCTTTCTTCCAATATACATGCCACTTCTGTCACATACTAATTTCTCATTTAAGTCTAGTTTTCTTCTGTTACACTCTTTTCTTCTCACTCTCTTTCTCCTCTCTCTCTCACACACACCCATATACATATACACGCACACCCTCCCCTCCAATATAACATAGTTCTTGTTTGTAAGTTTATAACATGTTTTGAAAACTAATGATTATAATGGACCCTTTTTAAAAATTGTTTTGATAATTCTTCGCCATATTTCCATGGATCTGCTAAAAATCCAGTTGTTATTTGAAGTGAAATTACATTTAATTTAAAAGTAAATTTGGTAAGATTTGACATCTGAACCATATTGAATCCTTGCATACCACCATTATGTATATGTTTAATTTATACTATCTTTTGACACATAAGATATGAATATAATTTTCTTCAAATAGGTCTTACACACCTTTTGTTAGACTTACTGCTAGTTACTTTATGGATTTTCTGAGAATATTTTAAATTTCAATTATTTTCTAATTGTTGCTGCTGGTGTATAGTATCATTACTATATATATATATATATATATATATATACACACACACACACACACAATATTGCTGAACCTAAGTATGTGTATACACACACACACACACACACACGCACGCACAGACACACATGCATATATATAATATATATATTAGTTTTAATATTTGGCCTGAATATTTGCTTAGGTTGTATATTTAGAAACTTAAATCATCTTTTAATAAATACAATTTTTGTTCCTTTCTAATCCCTTTTTTCTTTTTTTTGTACTAGGTAGAAACTCCTACTGCAATGTTGAAAAGATATGAGAATGACCATCTCTATCTGCCTGCTGACTTTAAATAATGCAACTAGTATTTTACTATTAAGTGTTGAGTAAGATATTGATAGAGTTATAGAAGTTTACAGTTTGCTAGAATTATATGTTATTAAAAGTTTTTTCTGCATCTAAATATGCAGACAACATTATCTTACTTTCTTAAGCTCATGTAATCTTATAAGTAAATTTTCTAATATTAAACCATCCTTAATTTTTAGAATAAACCATCCTTAAATCACATTTTAAAAATGCATTGCAGGATTATGTTAGCTAATATAACATTGAGTGTTTTTCACCTATGTTTCTGAGACTGGCCTATTATTGTCCTATCTTATACTATTCTTAACAATTTTGTATATCAGGGTCATATAATTCTTATAAGCAGAAGAAACACCTTCACTTTCTGCTCTCTCAAACTGTTTGAATAAAGAAAGGAATCATCTATTCCTGGAGGCTTTGCAAAGCATGCCTAATGACACCCTCTAGACCTCACACTTTTAGAAAGAAATAAATTTATAATATTAATCCAACATATTTAATGTTTGTAAGACTATTTCGAGCAATTGAGTAACCCCTAATCCACTTTTATTAATCCATATTTACCTAAAAAGTCTCCAATTTCATTTAGTTTTCCCATTTAGTGGTATCAAGTTGTTCATAATGTATTGTTATAAATTTAGGCCAGGCGTGGTGACTCATGCCTGTAATCTCAGCACTTTGGGAGGCCAAGGTGTGCGGATCACCTGACATCAGGAGTTTGAGACCAGCCTGACTAACATGGAGAAAATCCATCTCTACTAAAAATACCAAAAATTAGCTGGGCATGGTGGTGCATGCCTGTAATCCCAGCTACTTGGGAGGCTGAGGCAGGAGAATCGCTTGAACCCAGGAGACGGAGGTTGTGGTGAGCTGAGATTGAGCTATTGCACTCCAGCCTGGGCAACAAGAGTGAAACTCCATCTCAATAAATAGATAAATAAATAAGTTCCTACCAAAGCAATACTATGACTCCCTTTTTATGCTAATACTATTCGATTCTGACTTCTCTTTACTCAACAATATTGCCAGATGTTTCTATATCTTAGCAATTCAGGTTCTGAAATTCTCTCTATGGTTTGTCTTTTCTTTCAATTAGTATCTGCTCTTCTATTTATGGTTTTCTTCTTTTTATGTTTTACTTTATCCTAATATTCTTAGTCTAACTTTTCAAAGTAAATACTTGCCTCAGTAATTTTCAATCTTTCTTCTTTTCCAAATACATTCATCTTAGGCTATAAAGGTCCTCCTAAATACTACTTTTTCTTCATTCTACAGGTTTTTATTTATTGTGGTTTCATTGTTCTTCAGTTATAAGTATTTAATAATCTCCATTATGGTTTCTAATTTAGATCATTATTTATTTAAAAACTTGTTCCTTTAGGTGTTTTTAATTCCCACATATAGCAGTTGCACACACAGGACTTATTTGGGTGACACATTCGTTGACAGGTTTGCATGCAAGGGAAGTCCTTCACAGCACGAAACTACCCAAGGCTATGGTGCAGGACAACCATCCAGAAGAGGAACAGGACAAGAGGACTCCCAGGAGAGAGGGGAATTAAAGATGGGGTTCATGTGACAGGGTGATGTCACTCAGCAGCACTTTGGGGAATCACTGGGTCAGAGAATTCTGAAGGGCAGCAGTGGCTTGGGGCCTTTATAGCCACAGGATTTATCTTATCTAGGGCTAACAGATGTGCAGTTTCACAGGATATGCAAAGCAGGCAGACTCTAAATGGCTAAAAATCTGCTTATTTGGGGTATGTTTAAAACAATGGGATGTGTAAAAATTTGAGTTTGGTGCCAGAGAGCATTTTAGCTAACGAGTCTCAGCCTGCTGTGAAGAAATAAACAATGTAGGGGCCAATATACAGAGGACATCTTTGGCTCATTTATGTAACAAGTTTTAAAAAGACATATGCATTAGTTCAATATGCCATGTTGCATGAGCTGCTATGCTTAGCTCTTTACCAATGAGCGTCATGCTGAAATCGTTTATATTTTAAGTCTGCTGCATTAATTCTTAAGCAACTCTTTTAAACTCTAGTAATAATTCCACAATGAATGATAATAAGGCAGTTCCCAGATAGCTACGGCCAAGATCTGTTTTTTCCATATACGTCAACATCGCTGAAATGTAAATTGTTGGAGGGGAAAGAATTACAGTGTTACATCATCTGATTTAATGCTTCATTTAAAAGATAAAGAAATTGAGTCACAGAAAGCTGAAACAATTTGCTTACAGTCACATAGCTAACTAGTACTGAACTAGGATCCAGGTTTCTTGGTTCTCAGTGAGTTTTCCTACCCTACATAACAGGCCAAATCTAGTAGTTATACTAATAATTTTGTGAATAGAATCTACCAGTGGTTTTACTCCAACAATGCTGCATTTACTCCACATACATTCCTCATTTTGTCTTTATCAAAACCTTGTGCTACAGATGATGGAAACAGACTAAAAATGTAAACAGAAATAAAACCAGGACTAGCACATAGGTGTTTATCTCCAAACCCTTCCTCTCTGTGCTACATAATGGTGATAGTGGCAATAGAGCAATAGTTAATAGATACACAGTTCATGCCGCATTGCTTTCCTGAAATTTTATAATGACCAGCATTTTCTCTTACTAACTCAAAGTGTTATTTGAAAAAAGTAATAGTGAACAATTTTATCTATTTTAATTCATTCTTAGCAATAGGTGATAATTTCATTAGGTGTTTTTATGAGTATTGTGCTCCATAACAACTTCATCCTCACAAGAGAGAGAGAGAATATATGAGGTATGAGAGATGCACACTGTGGGCCTGTTTCTTTATTATTTTGTTTTTTAGGCAAAGAAGAGTAATAGAGCACTTACCATGTACTTTTATCAGTAACTCTTATGACCCAGTCTTTTAAACATGTCAGCCTTTGTAGACATGTGTTTGTTTAACTATTATATCAGATTATAAAACTGAAGCAGGGAATGGTTTCAGGTTACTCTGATGTTCCTTTTAGGATTTAAGCACAAATTTTCTTCCTCAAATGCTATTGTAACCAAATGCAAGTCCAGCTGCTTGCTGCCTGAGAAGCCAATCACATAAGAGGTGAGGTAGGGTGAAAGGTAAGCAGCTTTATTAAACACAAGCTGTTCAGAAATGCCTAGACACATGCCTCCAAAAGACCATTTCAAATTTTAGTCTTGGTAAGGAGTTTAGGTAAGGAAACTTGGTATGAGAAACCCACTTGAGGAGTGTGGGGTACAAGGACTACATGTCTCATTCCAATCGCTATCTTGAGTTACTGTCCACCTGGAGTGCGAGCTGGTGCCATTTCAACAATGACTGAGTGATAGATTTGCTGCTTTGAGGTAATCTGTAGATGGGGAAGACTCTACAGTTGAGTTTCTATGCTTGGTTCATTTGAAAATTAGCCCCTGGAACTTCTAAGCAAGCATATAATTAGATAAAGCAGCACAGTGAAGGGAGTGTCCAGTGGGAAGGGAGGGAACCAAAGAATTTAAAAAAGAAAAAAAAGTTTTAAAATTTATTTTGGCTCTTATTCTGGCTGGAAGCATGGAGGGTGTAGAAGAGAAGAAGAAGATGGTTCCTGCTGTGCCAGAGCCCTTAAGAAAAAGTGAAGGAATTTCACAGAGCTGATGACCAAGCGCCTGGAAAGAAGTTTGCCCAAAAGATGTTTCGAAAGGCAAGGAGGAAAATTATCTATGAAAAAGCGAAGCACTGTCACAAGGAATATAGGCAGATGTACAGAACTGAAATTCAAATGGCAAGGATGGAAAGGAAAGCTGGAAACTTCTATGTACCTGCAGAACCCAAATTGGTGTTTGTCATCAGGATCAGAGGTATCAACGGTGTGAGCCCAAAGGTCTGAAAGGTGTTGCAGCTTCTTTGCCTTCACCAAATCTTCAATGGAACCTTTGTGAAGCTCAACAAGGCTTCAATTAACATGTTGAGGACTGTAGAGCCATATATTGCATGAGGGTACCCAAATCTGAAGTCAGTAAATGAACTAATCTATATATGTGGTTATGGCAAAATCAAAAAGAAGCAAATTGCTTTGACAGATAACGCTCTGATTGCTCGATCTCTTGGAAAATATGGCATCATCTGCATGGAGGATCAGATTCATGAGATCTGTACTATCGGAAAACGCTTCAAAGAAGCAATTAACTTCCTGTGGACCTTTAACTTATCTTCTCCACGAGGCAAAATGAAGAAAAAGACCACCCATTTTGTAGAAGGTGGAGATGCTGGCAACAGGGAGGATCAGGGCAACAGGGAGGATCAGATCAACAGGCCTATTAGAAGAATGAACTAAGGTGTCTACCATGATTATTTTTCTAAGCTGGTCAGTGAATAAACAGTACCTGCTCACAGTTGAAAAATAAAATAAAATTGATTTTGAAGTTAAGCTACTTGGTTACAATACAAGTGATATCTTTAAAGCTAATTTTCGCTCCTCAAATTAAAAAAAAAAAGCTGACTGTATGGTAAGCACAAAATTTACATTTATATGCAGATATGAGGAAAGCAAGAGAATCTGCTGTGAAAGGTGAATATTTCAGAAATATTTGAAGTATGCATATTTCAAAGTTATGCTGATAACCTGTCAATCTTGAAACATAGATCTCCTTTAACTAAAGCACTTCACCTGAGTCATGTTAATTTTAGAGAATAACGTATTCTTTTCTTAGTTTATTAGCCCTCATTTCTTGCTTCTTGTACAAAATGTTCCACAAGAAAAATAACACTGATGACCAGGCAACAGCATTTCATAAGTGTCTCTGACATTAATCAGTGCGCTTGAATCCAAGGAGCTATTAATTTAGACACATTTAAATCCTGATTGCATTTTATCCTGCCTTGGCAATGTTCGCAATGTGATCTTCATTAGAATGTATTTTAAGCTTTCACACGCTGGCATGGCCATTATTTGTATCCTGCACCATGAACAGTAAATCATGTGGAAAGTACCTAGATGCAGAGTTCCAGGGTCCAAAATTTGCCTTCTTTTAGTTTTCATTTTTTTACTTTTCTCATGAACTAAAAGGAGGTTCAGAATATAACTATCTCTAAGAAATAAGCACATTAACAAGAATCTCAGATTCCTACCATTTTTAAATCAATTTCAAGATTTCTACCCTGCTCCTTTAGTACCTTTACTTTAGTGGGTCAACAAAAAGTAGTTTGAGTATAACCACATATCTTGGTTCATGTCAGAACTTTGAAGAATTACTTCTATTGTTTTGAGTACTTTGAGAAAATGCTAAAGGGCCTGACATCCTGAAGTTCGTCCTACCACCTCCACGTGTGCATCCCTGACCTGGAAGCTCTTTTAATTAATTTCAGAAAGGGACAGGAGCCCTCATGCTTATTATATTACCCTTAGCAGTGTAGAGCTCTCATATAAGAAGCCAACTAAGGTGCGTTTTCCAGTTAAAAATGTGTGAATTAGGTCAAGTTTGTCATCCAGACCTCACTTCTCATAGCATGTACCCTTTTCTTCTGCTTACCATTTTTTCCTTATCTATGGCATATATTACAGTGTCACATAATGTTAAAAATCATGGCATTTAGAATCAGATACTTCAGTTTATGGAGGCCATAGGCTTCGGACCCCCAAAAGTTTACTAAAAAGTCACTTGTGTGAAAGGAAACTATCTTGGGGCTCCAAAATCACTAAGCTAAAGAAAAAAGTCAGGCTGGAAACTGCTTAAGGCAATCTTGCATCCCACTGTATTCAAAGTCACCCCTCTGCTCACTGCATAAATGCATATCTGATTGTCTCCTTTGGAGAGGTTAATCAGAAACTCAAAAGAATACAACCATTTGCCTCTTACCTACCTATGATCTGGAAACCCCCTCCTCTCCTTGAGTTGTCCTGCCTTTCCAGACCTAAACAATGTTCATCTTACATATGTTGAATGATGTCTCATGTCTCCCTAAAATGTATAAAACCAAACTGTGTTCTGACCTTTTGGACACATGTCCTCAAGACCTCCTGTGGCTGTGTCACAGGCACTTGTCCCCAACCTTGGCAAAATAAACTTTGTAAATTAACTGAGCTCAGTCTCAGATTTTGGGGGTTTATACTTATATGAGGCATGTTGATGAATAGGACAAAAGAAATGTAAATTTATTTAAGGTGTAGACATGAGAGTCTTCAGAATGAAGATCCAACTTTCCACTAAGTAACGGAAGCTTGTATATCATCTTGAAATTGCAGAAAGAATGTAAACTAAAAGTATGTCAAAAAACAGGTTTTTGCAAGGCAAGTTATAGGAGGAAGAAAGGAAGAGACTTGGCTAGATGAACATGAAGTTCCTCTCAGAGGGAATAGATGGTAAATGTTTCTTTTCAGGTTTTTTAAGGTGTGAGACTCTCAGTCTTTCCTGGATCTAGGAAAGATGTGGAAAGCAGGGGTATGGCTTCATCAATGGAGTCTCTACATATGCACATTTTTCCTACCAGAAAACAGCTGTACAAGGCCACTTTTGTTTGCTGGCCAATTAGCAGCCATTTCAAAATATGTCAAAGAAATATATTTTGGGGTGCAGTGCTTTAATTTCCTTCAAGTTTGAATACTAGTTCCCCACTTACAAGCTTATGACCTAAAGCAGTGGTTTTTAACAAGCTAATTTTGCACCTTGCCCCACTCCTCAGTGGGGCTGCGAGTATATTTGGCATTATCTGGTATATCCATCAGTGTTCTCTAGAAAGACACAACTAATAGGACATATATATATATATATATATATATATATATGAAAGGGAGTTTATTAAGGAGTACTGACTCATACACTCACAAGGTAAAGTCCCACAACAGGCCATCTGCAAGCTGAGGAGCAAGGAAGTCAGACCTAGTCCCAAAACCTCAAAAGTAGGGAAGCCGATAGTGCAGACTACAGTCTGTGGCCTAAGGCCGGAGAGGCCCTGGCAAACCACTGGTGTAGGTCTAAGAGTCTAAAAGTTGAAGAACTTGGATTCTGATATTTGAGGGCAGGAAATATCCAGCATGGGAGAAAGATGAAGGCTGGAAGACTCAGCTAGTTTGCTCTTCCATCTTCTCCTGCCTGCTTTATTATTGCCATGCTGACAGCTGATTAGATTGTACCCACCCAGATTGAGGGTGAGTCTGTCTTTCCCAGTCCATTGACTCAAATGTTTATCTCCTTTGGCAACACCTTCACAGACACACCCAGGAACAATACTTTGCCTTCTTCAATCCAACCTAGTTGACACTCAAAACTATCATATCTGGAGATATTTGGAGTTGTCATGAATATACATGGGCTTTGAAGTCAGAAAGACTCTGGGCCTAACTCTTGGATAAAGGAATGTGGTGACCTTGGGCAGATTACTATAGTCTCTGATCCTCACATTTTTTGAAGGTCAAACTAACAAATTTTAAAATATCTTAATCAATGTCTGCTACATGATAGGCACTGGATAAATGTTCAGTTTCTTTCCTGTTTCCAACAGTCTACTCACATCTATCCTTTTCCAAGGGAGACTAGACAAATAAATATTGTTTTCTAGATTGCCCTACTCTACAAAAAATATACATATATATATCATACCGGGGAGATGATGGCCTAGATAATACAGAGGGCTGCAAATCCTCATTGTGCTTAGACTGGGAAAGCATCTCTGCTACCTTTGAGTATATGTTTCCCTGTATTAAGTATAAGGATGATGTAGAGATTCCACCTTAGAACAGCCACAGAATGAAGATTAGAAAAGCAATTTAGTGGTTACAAAACAAAATTTTTAAATAGCATAAACAGGTTTAGAAAATTTGGCAATAGGGGTAAACACATTATTGTGAAATATCTGATTTTGATTTTGTTTTTATTATATACACACATACATACAGATACAAGTATAGGTTGATGGCTCTGAATATGAAAATCCAAAATCCAAAACTTTTTGAGTACTGACATGACATTTAAAGGAAATGCTCTTTGGAGTATTTCAGATTTCAGATTTCCAGGTTAAGGATACTGAACCTTTAAGTATAATGTAAATATTCCAAAATCGGGTACAATCTTAAATTTGAGCACTTCTCGTTCCAAGTATTTTAAATAAGGGATACTCAATTTGTATATACACATGCATACATACACACATATACATGTATGTACATATGTATACATATTATATATATGAAACCCTGATGTAAAATTCACTTATTTTGTGGTAAAAAAAATTTTTGAAAACACTGCATTATATTCAGATTTTAGGGTGTGGTTTTTGTTTCTAACAGGATGTATTCACAATGTGTTATTCAAATGTCTTACCTAGTCAGTCCCCTTTGTGGTCACTGCCATCAAATTCTAGCATGACCAGCCAACATTGGAGTAGCTCAGTCTGTGACCATAAAAACACAATAAGTGTTTCAGTGTAAAGGATTATACATTTATTTTTGGTTTCCTACTTGCCTATGATAATACTCTAAAAAAAGCAAACCATTAATAAATAAATGTTTATTTCAGGAAGTAGTATAATAACAGGTGAAACACCACTCTGATGCCTTCAGAACCATGTCCTACCACCTGCAGAAAAACTTATATGAAGCCTTAACAGATTAAAAAAAAATCTTCCTTTTAATTTTCATTTTCTCTTGTGGAATGGTTAATAATTAGTAGACCAGGGATATAACCCAAAATAGTGCCTCTATATATCAGATATTTTTTTGAGACAGGTTCACATTCTGTCTCCCAGGCTGAAGTATAGTGGCATGATCATGGCTTCCTGTAGCCTTAACTTCCCTGTGCTCAGGTCATCCTCCCACCTCAGCCTCCCAAGCAGCTGGGACCACAGGCATGCACCACCACATCTGGCTAATTTTTCTATTTTTTGTAGAGCCTGGGTTTCACCATGCTGCCCATGCTGGTCTCAAACTCTTGAGCTCATGTGATCTACCTGCCTCATCCTCCCAAAGTGTTGCAATTACAGGCATGAGCCACAGTGCCTAGCCTATATATCAGATTTTAATAGGATAGAGAAATGTGACCCAGATGACAGTATGCATAACTAAAGCAAGGGATGCAATGACTAAATTTGAATGACTAAGACCAAAAAAAATGCTATTTAGTGGGATGTCAACCTGAAATGGAATAATGATAACCTAAAAGGAGATCTCCAGCAACATGTCAATATTAATGATATAAATAACAAGTTGGTATATACCACAAATCTGGATTGGAGGGGGTGACGGTTTGGCTTTGTTTCCACACCCAAATATCATCTCCATTTGTAATCCCCACATGTCAAGGGAGGGACCTGGTAGGAGGTCATTGGATCATTGGGGCAGTTTTTCCCATGCTATTCTTGTGATAGTAAGGGAGTTCTCATGAGATCTGATGTGTTTTAAAAGTGGCAGTTTTCCCCTGCATTCTCTCTCTCTCTCTCTCTCTCTCTCTCTCTCTCTCCTGCTTTCATGTAAGATGTGCCTTGCTTCCCCTTCGCCTTCCTCCATGATTGTATGTTTCCTGAGGCCTCCCCAGTCATATGAAACTGTGAGTCAATTAAATCTCCTTTCTTTATAAATTACCCAGTCTCAGGTAGTATCTTTATAGCAGTGTGAAAACAGACTAATACAGGGAGAAAATGTTTGAAACGGTAAATCGGAATCCCTATGAATTATCACAGACTGGTAAATGACAAATGAAATCTAAGAAGATAAATTATAATAGGGAAGTATAAGGTCCTGTATTTGGATACAAAAAGCCAACCATACAAGTACAAAAAGGGAAAGACATGACTTTGCAACAATGCATATACTTTAAAAAGGAAAAAAGAAAAAGTGAAAAAAGAAAATAAAAAGACTTGGATATTTTAGCTTAAAATGAATTCAAAATAAGTCCACACCTAAAATTGGAATTATAATAGGTTATAATACTAGGTTATATAATTATAATTATGTTATATAATTATAATTATATATGTTATGTAATTATAACCATAGTATTTTAAACAAAGGAATAGACAATCTTTCACAGACCATAACTGAGCATAGACTCAGTTCTGTGAACCATAACATAAAAGTTTGTTTATATGAAAGCAGTCAAACAAATGAGAGAATTTGAAACCATTTTATATGAAGAACAGGTAAAGGAGCTAGAAATGGTCAAACTGAAAAAGAGAAGCCAATGGATGAATATTCAAATTCCTTATGTAAAACTCCCAAAGAAGAAATTGGAACTGTTGGGAGAAAGTTACCACACATCAGCTTTCAACTCAGTGAAGTTTACCAAATAGAGGGAAAATATTTGCTGTCTACGGAGATTGTTAAGTTTCTGGGTAAAATGAAAGAATAAAGTATTCACTTGGAAACCAAACAATAACTTTTCAGGAATATTGCAAATTGGATTAAAGTATTGGAATATTTTACTGTACAATGACCTTTCAGGTCCTGTATTTTTTTTCTTTTTTTTTTTTTTGGAGACGGTTTCACTCTTGTTACCCAGGCTGGAGTGCAATGGCACGATATCGGCTCACCGCCACCTCCGCCTCCTGGGTTCAGGCAATTCTCCTGCCTCAGCATCCTGAGTAGCTGGGATTACAGGCACATGCCACCATGCCCAGCTAAAATTTTTTGTATATTTTTTTAGTAGACACGGGGTTTCACCATGTTGACCAGGATGGTCTCGATCTCTTGACCTTGTGATCCACCGGCCTCGGCCTCCCAAAGTGCTGGGATTACAGGCTTGAGCCACCACGCCCGGCCCTCACGTCCTTTTCAAACTTCAAAGTAAATAATTTTTAAAATAATTACTATATATACATTATTTTGTAACTTTAGGATTGTCCCTAGATGTTTTTAAGAGAAAATGTAAACTCCACAGGATTATAAATCCTTAAACATTTTGAATAATATATATTAGCTGACACTGCTTTGGCATCAGACAAACTTAAAACTTATAGTAATATAGATGTGTATTTTTAAAGGAATAACTATAGCAAACTCCAAGATAAACATCAAGTACTTACATTAATATTAATATGTCACTGATGCTTAAGAGATTAAAAGGGACAAAATTCAGTCTATTTTCAAAATATCTGTATAGTTTTTTTCACACATATAAAAAACTAAATGTATGTCAGATTAGTTTTTCACTGTTTATTTTGGTGTTGGATAAATGTGACCTGAATTCCCAACTTCAGGCTGATCTGCTGGGAGCAAATTTAAGACAGTTGCAGACATCCAGATGTTCTATTTGTTTGGTGGCTGGCAAACAGCCTCTTTAGTTCAAATACTGCCCACATTCACAGAATGGTTTGTTGATTATAAATAAAAATCCCATTAGGACTACTCCTAATAAGATGATAGTCTTTAGATTATTCAATCATTAAAACAACAAAAACAATATGTAAATCACCAAAAAGTTGGATTACCAAAATATTGCTGAATTTTTGTCATTTGTTTACAAATTCCCCTGTGAACAGGCTCTTTCTTATCATTTGTTTGCTTTGGCAGGCCACTTATCAAAACGGAGTCTCAAAAAGCATCCCAAATAAAATGACTGTTTCCACTAATCACGTCGTCAATGGTATTAATCATTCTTACATTTCTAACCACCTTTATCACTGCTTCTGGGAAAGTGACTATATAGCATCTAGGCAGTAATGGATCCTTTAATGTATCATAGCACAGTTTGGCACACAAAACCATAGTATAACATCCTATCATCACGAAACATTAATCCTTCAAATATTAGTTGGTCAGAATAAAATATTTATCCACAATGGTGTACATATGAATACTTGAATTAATGATTTCCAGAAGGTAAGTGTTTTGTGCAGTTTAAAGCCACAGCTATAAATATCAAAAGACAACAGAAAATGGTAGCAATAAGTGAACACAAATGTCCCAATATATTGCTTTTATTTTGGTAATCGTATGCATATTTGCGTTTAAATAATTTTTTAAAGGTAAAAAAGATAATCCTACAACATCATATGTTGTCTGTTTTGCTATAGAAGCCAATCACATTTTCAAATATTCTTTCAGTCACTTTCTCATCATTATTAGTGGACAGTATTAATTCTATTTTGACCTTATAATGTATCACAGAATATTACAAGTACAAACAACAAGGATGAGGAGAAAATGAATATTATGTGCATTTGTAAAATGCCACAGCGATTATTCATTTGTTTACTTGGTCACCTTTTCTCTGGCCAGGAGAAGCTAGGGCCTTAAGCTTCACAGAAAATTTATCTTTCATTTTACATATATGAGAGACCATATGCACGCGCGCACACACACACACACACACACACACATACACACATTCATAAATTATTTTAATCAGTCATAAAGCATTCAACCTGTAAAACCAAACTGCAGGCAAAACAAAAGGTGAGCTACTCATTCCAATTTAGTAATGAATGTCATATTCTTTTGAAAGTGAGGAATATAACAAAGGGCCATAGTGTGACTTTTTTTCCCAAATAAAAATATGTTTCTGGGTTCTTTAAATATAATCTTAGCTCAAAGTAGCTCTAGAAAGCATTCAAGTATTCCCAGGGATGAAATATGATAATATGTTATTTCTTTACCATTGTTTTAGCTAGTTATGCACTTCATTATTATGATAAGGAAATTAAATCAACATATTCATGCTGTTTTTCTTACAAAGACAAAAGGAGCTCCAGTTTGAATCATTGCCAACTTGTCCTTTTTGAGGAGAAATCTCATTACAGAATCTTCACTTTCAGTGCTCACAATCAATCTTTTACTTATAACAAATTAGGAGAGAAGTGGCTTTTCTCACTTGAGACTTGTTTCTACATGTCTAAATATTGAGCTATTCAGGGTCATGATAAACTCCACAAAAAAGAGCTGAAGGCCTTAGACACATATAAGACCTTTGTGTACGTGGTTTTTAAGAATCAGCTTATTTAATTTAAAGCTCTGTTTCTGTGTCTCTGATAATAGGTTATTAGAGATTTCTGTATTTTGTAATAATTTTATAATTTGTTCTAAGTCCTTTAGTTATTTTTCCTATGAAATCTGTGATCAACTTAATCCTGCAATGAAAAATGTTAGGGTATGTCGTTCACTGAATATAGAATATGACCTGCAGTCAACACAAAGTAAGTGAAGAACTCAATGCCTCTATCAAAACTAGCATGAAGCGTTCATTAAGTGTATGAATGTCTTTCTCACATTGCATCACTCTCATACTGACTACTCTTCTGCCTCTCACTTCCACCTTTTATACTCCTTGTGATGACACTGCACCAATCCAGATTATCCAGAATAATCTCCCTATTTTAAGGTTAGCTGATTAGCAATCTTAATTCTTCCTTGCCATGTGAAATAACATATTCATGTTTTCCAGGGATTACAACACATACATCTTCAAAGACCATTTTTCTGCATACCACACCTGCCAATAACTACATGGGTGAGCTTAGAAATGGATCCTTTCACAGCAGAGACTTCAAATGAGCTCCCAGGCATGGCTTATGACTTGAGTGCAGCTTTGTGACAGACCTTGAAAAAGAGGTCCCAGCTAAGCTGTACCCATATTCCTCACCCACAGAAACCAAGATAATAAATGTGCATTATGTTAACTGCAAAATTCTGTAATTTGCTACACAGCAATAGATAACCAATAGTACTTAAAACTAAATTACTGTTTTTATTTGTACATTTTTCCTAGGTCTTATTTTTGCAACCATTTAATTAAAAATAAACGTACCTTATTGATTTCAGGTTGTGGAAATTACAGGTTACATTTAAGTTATTCAAACCAATAGTTAGAATGATCAATTATCATAGTGCTTATAATGAAAAGCTCCAATGTACTACTCTCACATAGTAATTAAATCAACAATAAAAATCACTCTTCTTTTAGTTACATACTGATCCTCATAATATGATTACAGTATAGAAAGATGATCAGTCAGAAAAAATGCATGGTAGCCTAGCCACACCACAATGCTTATAATTATAAATAAATTGTAGTACATTCAACTGAAATTTTAGCTGCTGGAATCAAATTAATGTGTTGCTAGTTACATTTTCACTTTCTCAGAAATTAAGGATGTTTTCTCTTCTTTATAAACAGGGAGCACCAAGAGATAAAATTACCATGAAAACTAAAAAGCTGATTTATCTTGTAACATTTTTGGTATATTCAATGGGTGATACGTATACCAATTGATCTGTAACTGACTCACTCCCTTGGTTAAACCATGGAAATAATAAGTGAAGCTAATTGCCCTAGATAGAACAGAACTCAAGATTCTTTAGCACTATGTTTCTCTCAGCCAAATGAACATTGTTTTCTTTTAATAAATCTTGGAAATTAACAAGCTTTGCCATCCACTAGTGAGAAACTATAAATTTGTACATGTCCATATGTAAGTATTTTTTGGTAACTATTCAGAGACTGCCTATTTAATGCCATTCAGCTGGGTTTCACTGTTACTTCTGGGTAAGGAAGAATAATACAAATGGATTTATAAACTGAAACTGATACAGTGCTAAGCATGTTTTCTTATATTAATACCCCTATTCAGTAGGTATAATTATTCCCATTTTATAGATGAGGAAATTGAGGCAGGGAAAGAATAAGCAACTTGCTTAATATCACATAGCTAGCAAGTGCCAGTGCTAGGATTCAAATTCTGTTTATCCCCTATACTACACAAAAGTTCCAAGAGTTTTAATAGTCTTAATTGTTCTAAAATTCAGATGTCTAAGTAGAAGAACTATATTTATTAATGATATGGATTGAATTGTGTTCCCCCAAAAAATTCATGTTGAAGGCCGGGTGCAGTGGCTCACGCCTGTAATCCCAGCACTTTGGGAGGCCGAGGCTGGTGGATCATGAGGTCAAGAGATTGAGACCATTCTGGCCAACATGGTGAAACCCCGTCTCTACTAAAAATACAAAAATTAGCTGGGCGTGGTGGCGTGCATCTGTAGTCCCAGCTACTCGGGAGGCTGAAGCAGGAGAATTGCTTGAACCTGTGAGGCAGAGGTTGCAGTGAGCCGAGATAGCGCCACTGCACTCCAGCCTGGCAACAGAGTGAGACTCTGTCTTAAAAAAAAAAAATTCATGTTGAAGTTCTAAATTCCAGTACTTCTGAATGTGACCTTATGAGCTCACGAAGGTGGCCCCCAATCCAATATGACTGCTGTTCTTATAAATAGCAGAAATTTGGACAGAGGCAGACACACACAGGGGAAACAATGTGAAGAGACACAGGAACAAGACAGCCATCCACACGCCCAGGAAAAAGGCCTAGAACAGATTATCCCACATAGCCTTCAGAAAGAAACAACCCTGCCAATATCCTCGTTTCAGGTTTCTAGCCTTCAGAACTGTGAGGCTAAGTTCCTGTTGTTTAAGCCACCCAGTCTGTGGTACTTTGTTAAGGCAGCCCTAGCAAATTAATATGATGAGCATTACTTTTTTTCTAGATGGTAATAAAAGTGTGGAAATTTCTCTGAGAAGATTCTATATGGCTGTCAAATGCTGGGCCTGTTTTCTGGTGAATGTTTAAGTTTTATTCCAGTTGGTCATTTCATGCATTATTTTATCGAAGCAAATGAAGCAGTGGTTCAAATATGCAACCTCCACTTACCAAGTCAAGGTGGTCGAATCCTAGGGATGGGATGTCGAATCGGAGCTGCCTGGGGCAGGCGGACTAGAGGAGCTGGCCTGAACATCCGGGACTTCGGCCCTTCCAGGAGCATCGGATCCCAGCTACACCAGGAGCTGAAGCCATGGCCTCAAAGCCTGAGAAGAGAATGGCATTGTCTGTTTTTATCACCTTGGCACCCATGCGCCTCCATGTAACTGTGGCCAAGGAAGTGAGCCAGGCGGTTTGTGAGGTCTGGTGTGGCCTCCCGTGGAAGGCCCCTGCCCCCATGAAAGCACCAGGGGCTGACTTGGCAGGGAGGCCCAGCCTCTGGAAACCCCCTGGCAGGGCTGCAGCCACAGTGCCAGCTGCACCTCTGCAGCTCTCAAATGGAGGATGTTCACCCTCTCCTCCTGTTCTGGATGACGAGGGCGGGCTTCCTGACCTGGACTTCCTCCCGCCCCATCCACCACCCCGTCAGGTGCTCCTGCCTTCTGAAGAGGAGGCACCTGCTCCAATAGGAGCCTCCCTCATTGCAGACTTAGAGCAGCCACACCTGCCCCTGCCCCCCTCCCACCTGGGCCCCAGTCCAGCCTGGTTCTAGTCCCCTCAGGCCGGTGGAGGAAGAGCTTCCGCTCTTCCGTGAAGAAGCAGTACCATCTGCAGTGCTTCACATGCCACACCTGTAGCTGCCAGCTGGCTGGGCAGAGCTTCTACTGGAAGGATGGGCGAGTCCTCTGCGAACCCTGCTACCAGGACATACTGCAGAAGTGTGGCAAGTGTGGGGAGGTGGTCTGGGAGCACATCATCAGGACCCTGGGCCTAGCCTTCCACCCCTCCTGCTTCATGTGTGTGACCTGTGCCCAGTGCATTGAGAATGAGAGCTTTGCCCTGGGCAGCCAGAACAAGGTGTACTGCCTGGATGACTTCTGCAGGAAATTTGCCCCAGTATGCAGCATCTGTGAGAGTCCCATTATTTCTTGGGATGTGAAAGATGCCTTCAAAATCAAGTGCATGGGAAGAAACTTCCAGGAAAATTGTTACAGGTGTGAGGACTGTAAGATCTTCCTGTCTGTGGAGCCCAGGGACCAAGGCTGCTACCCTCGGACAACTGTCTCTTCTGCAAGCAGTGCCACATGAAGCAAAGTGCTACCGAGTGCTGCTGAGAGTGGACCACTAGCCCTAGCTGGGGCCCTTCCCTGACTTGGTTTCCCTTCCTGACCTGCTGTTGTACATTTTCCTTCTGAGCATCCATGGGGACCAGCCTGCAAGTCAGCCCATCCTGTCCAGGACACAGTGGGACTGAGCACCCCCAGACTTCCACTCTTCCTCTACCCTCTGGGCACCAAAAGGTTCCTGGACTGTAAGTGTCACCCCTAGAATTCTCTGCTGGCCCCACCCCACTTCCAGGAGAAAGCTTGGGGGAGTCTTCTGGGGGCGCTTGGACCCCTAGCATTGACTGTAGCTGTCTGGTAGGGGTGCTGGGACCAGTCTGACTTGCAGGGTTGAGCCGTTTGAGGAAAAACTCCACAGTTCCTTTAAAAGTGCTTTTTAGGCCCGCCGCAGTGGCTTACACCTGTAATCCTAGCACTTTGGGAGTCCGAGGTAAGTGGAGAAGCGTTTTCTACGTTTTACACCTGTCAACCGATGTCTCCCAGGACATGCCCTTATTCTAGCTGCTGCTTTTGATTCTGCTTTTATATTAAAGGGTAGAAATGGACATGGGAGTTTGAAGGCAATGCTGCTTCTGCCTAGGCTCCACTAGGCGGGTATGAAGAAGTGAAGGAATGGGTGAGCAGTAAGAGAAAATATTGCTTCTCTTGTTCTGAGGCCCTCAAAGACTCTAATAGGATTCTTCCCACTTCCCCTGCATTCCCTTGCTCAGAGCAATACCCATATTCCTCCTCTATCACCACCACCTCCCTAAGTGCTTCCAAGGCAATGGCACCAGGCCCACTCCTACCATCACTACTGGCAGCACCTGGAATCCTTCCCCTCTTCCTCCACAACTACAATTTCTACTCTTCCTCCTCTATCATACCAGCACTAAATTTCGACCCAGGCGGAAAAAAATACCTGCACATACCCATATTTACAAACATACAGGGGCCATTAGGGTATACAAAATATTATAGTATCTGTCCTCCTCCCCAACAAAAGTTTAGGTGTTTGTTGCCTGACAGCCCCCTTCTTTTCTTGTACTCTTGTCCCAGGTAAACAAACCCCTTCCTGTTTGTCACATCTCTGAGAAAAGTTTATGGTATGGTAAGATTCTTTTTGTTGTTCACCTCTTATCTCACCATACTCATTCCAAGAAGATGTCCAGATCTTTCCCCTCCCTTATCTCACGGGATGTTTATGCTTCCAGCCTGTATTTGGTTTTCTTTAATCCTGAAAATCTTGACAGAATTATGCTGACAGAAGAGTGACTTAGAGAAAAGAAAGAAAAGAAGGAGATTACTACTCATGATACCTAAGCACCTCTTACTCTATGCAAAGACGCCAGAAAGAAGGCAGGGCCCCACAGAGAATGGCTACATGGTGCACATAAGGAGGCTGGACCCTAGGCATCGAGACTTCCACCATCAGTAGACATTCCCATCTCCCACTGGCCCCAGAGCAGCAGAAGTGCCCACCTTCAAGGTACTATGTAGACTTAAACAACGAGTGTAGGGGAGAAAATCACAATCAATACATTGTCTAGGTCCATATAGTACCTTGTCCCCATTCTTGGGTAACTCCTTAGGAGAGGAGATGCCCTCCAATAGTGAATGAGATGGAACTTTTCTTCACTTCAGTGAGATGAAGGGCAAATGCGGATTTAAGATGCCACCTCTAAACAAATCTACCCTGAGATACACACTACATGGAAGACACAGCAGTCAAGCGAACACTCTTTATTACTAGTTAGGACCAGAAAAACCCTTACAAACATTGATTTTGGTGAACTGGGTGGGATCTCATTGGGAAACTCAAGGACATCTTTAGCTTGGACTGAAGGCAAATCTAACCAACCACGCTGGGCTCCATCCTGGCTCCTCCCTTGTCTTGCAGCAGTTGCCTTAGGCAAGCCTATAGAGAACACACCAAAGAGGGAGAGGAGAGGGGTCCTGGGCTATTCTCAAGAGTGCTTGCCCCAGTCTAGCTCTATTTTTAACCCAATTTATCCTCCCAAGAGAAACACCATCCATAACCTGGTGCCCCCAATGTTTGTCTTTGGAATCCATTTTGTTCTTCATCTACTGTTGACTGAAAAGGGACTTGCGATGGGGCAGCCCGAGGCTCAAAGCTAGTGTGTATAGTGAACACTACCCGAAGCATTGCTTTTCTTCAAGACACCCCAGGTCTTTCAGGCAGGCTGGTGGGCAACCAGGAAAATAGTTATCCCTCTCAAAGGAGGAAATCAAAAAAGCTCTGCCTGCACTTCTGTGAGGACACTTTTCCAAACTTTGTCACTGCTCATTTGTCTTACCTGGGACCAATGAGATGAGCAGTTTGGTTACTCAAGAGCTTTCCTAAGAGCCAGGCATGGTGGCTCACAGCCACTCAGGAGGCTGAAGCCAGAGGATCACTTGAGCCCAGGAGTTTGAGGCTGCAGTGAGCTATGACGATAATGCCACTCCACTCCAGCCTCGGTGACAAAGCGAGACCTCATCTCTAAAAAGAAACTAACAAAAACAAAACAAGAAACCTTTCATGAAAGTCTCTCACATTGGCCCCAGAACCACAAAAATGAATCTGGATGTTACTTCAATTGGTTTTATCCAAGGTCACGTGATATGCAAGGCAAAGAAGACACACCTGATCTAATTTGTATGCCAAATTATGTTCTTTCCTATCTTAAACTCACAAAATAGGATTATATTGGGTGTACTAGATAATAACAGTAAGTCTAGCTCCCAACACGTACTAGACAATAACTCTTTCTTTAATGAATTAAATGAAATTAATCAAAGTTCCTGTCATCTATAAAATTTAACACTACAACCCCCTAAACTCTTCCCCTAAACTTTCAAAGTTTCTATCATCTACAGAATTTAACACTACAACCCCCTAAACTCTTCCCCTAAACTTTCAAAGTTTCTATCATCTACAGAATTTAACACTACAACCCCCCCAAACTTTTCCAAGTTATTTCCCATACCAATGAAAAAACTTCAACTCTAAAAGAATCTATTTTGTTCTTCCTTTTCCCCCTTAGGAGAAAGTAAGTGTAAAATTATCTCTTCTTCCCTGACTTCCCGTCATTCTTCTTGGCTGCAAACAGTTGGGGTCTCAGCGAGGTGTGGGTCCATCAGAATTGAGGTGTTACTTCTTTTGCCTTTGGTGATCTTCTAATGTCGTAGGTTCAGCTTCTTCAGAAACAAGCAAGTTTGGTGGGGCTAAGAAACAAAACAGGACTTCATCTGTAAAACTAATAAAACAAAAAGCAAAAATCAACACTGCAGCAGTTTCAAAATAATGATAGCACTTGCAAGGAAAAGTGGCATTTCTATAATATAACATAGCCTGTAACTCTAAAATCACATGGCTGCTCGAGCCAAATACATGGCATTTTCAGGAAAAGGAGGTTAAGAAAAAACAGAAAATGGTTTATTTAAAACGGGCTTTATAACTTCAGCTTCTCCAGGGTGTCAACAAATTAACAAATTAGTATCAGCAAACCAGAATCCAGCACCTGAAAAAGTCGAATGCAATTAGGAGAAATCCCCTAATTAAAGGCTGAATGTGATACTCAGTAGTCTTTATTCAAATAAATGAATAAAATAAGAAAATACATACGTATTTATATGTATGTATACTCACAATGATAAAAAGTACTTAATATGGTTAATAAAATAATGGATTATTTTATCTAATTTTCTCTATAATTTTGGTTTCAAATTTTCTGTTAGTTACGTTTTGTTTGTTTGTTTGTTTTTTTTTTAATCAGAAGGGGGTCCTGGGAAATTGGTTTCTCTTTGGAGTGCATCCATCTTACCTTCGTGAAATCAGTGAGTTTACGCTGGGTCAATGTTGCCATTCTCGACTGGCATACGGACTCTCTTGCATTTATAGCAGGCCTTGCGCCGTGGAAAATTCAAGGCATTACACCATGGGCAGCCCCACCTCACTGGGCGGGCACATGAGGCAGGCTTCTGTCGCTGGGATTCTGAGGCCTTTTTCCTTTTTGGTTGCTTGACCTTCTGGCCCTGAGGCTGGTGGTGTTTCCATGGGCTACTTTTCACATCACGGCTCTTGCTATCCTCCAGAAGGGTTTCCTGGAGCCTCTCCTGATCTTCTATCTGGCTGTTGCTAAACCTCAGGGAGGCTGTGCCCTGGGGAATCACTGGATCTTTCTTCAGGCTGTGGCTGTTGCTGTCCCCTAGGGGGACCATCTCCGTGGGTATCACTGTATCTTTCTCCAGGCTGTGGCTGTTGCTGTCCCCCAGGGGGACCATATCCTGGTAAATCACTGGCTCTTTTGTCAGACCATGGCTGCTGCTGTTCCCCAGGGGAACCAACTTTTGGGGCCTCACTGGATCTTTCTCCAGGCTGTGGCTGTTGCTGTCCCCTAGGAGGACCATCTCCGTGGGCATCACTGGATCTTTCTCCACGCTGTTGCTGTCCCCTAGGGGGACCATTTCCTGGTAAATCACTGGCTCTTTTGTCAGACCATGGCTGCTGCTGTCCCCCAGGGGAACCATCTTCTGGGGCATCACTGGATCTTTCTCCAGGCTGTGGCTGTTGCTGTCCCCTAGGGGGACCATCTCCGTGGGCATCACTGGATCTTTCTCCAGGCTGTGACTGTTGCTGTCCCCTACGGGGACCATCTCCGTAGGCATCACTGGATCTTTCTCCAGGTTGTGGCTGTTGCTGTCCCCTAGGGGGACCATCTCCGTAGGCATCACTGGATCTTNCTGTTGCTGTCCCCTAGGGGGACCATCTCCGTAGGCATCACTGGATCTTTCTCCAGGTTGTGGCTGTTGCTGTCCCCTAGGGGGACCATCTCCGTGGGCATCACTGGATCTTTCTCTAGGCTGTGGCTGTTGCTGTCCCCCAGGGGGACCATCTCCTGGTAAATCACTGGATCTTTTGTCAGACCATGGCTGCTGTTGTCCCCCAGGGGAACCAACTTCTGGGGCATCACTGGATCTTTCTTCAGGCTTTGGCTGCTGCTGTCCCCCAGGGGGACCATCTCCTTGGGCATCTCTGGTTCTTTCTTCAGGCTGTGGCTCTTGCTAAACTCTTGGGGAGCTGCACCCTGGTGCATCACTGGATCTTTCTTCAGGCTGTGGCTGCTTCTGTCCCCCTGGGAGGTCATTCCCTGGGGACACTCAGAACTTTCCTTTTGGTAGTGGCTTCTGTTATCCCCTGGGTGATATACCCACTGGAAATTCTCAGGATATCCATCCTGGCCATAGCACCTCTGGTCCCACAGAGGAGCCATCTCTTCCTGGGACCCCACTGTGGCCCAGAGACCAGGTGGATAAGTCCCTGAAGGAGGCATCTGTGGTGCAACTGCTGCTGCTGATTCCATTACCACTGGGGGTGGTAGAAGTGTTGAGTTTGGCAGTCCCACTGGTGAAGGCACACAGAATGGGACTGGATGTGGGGGCTGCATTGGCAGAAGGGGTTGCATGCCCTGGATCCAGCCACTCTGGGCTTCAGGCATGTAAAACACAGCTGCTGGGGCTGCTATCTGGGCTTCTGAATGCGGCATTCCCTGTGCCTCTGTGGCCACTGCCTCTCTCTGTTCTGCATTTAAACAACAGTCCACAGGCGCATACTGGCCAGCTCCCGGACCAGGTACAAAATTCTGAGGCATCGGATAGACCTGCATGGATCTCTCAACTTCACGCAGCCTTCCGCATAACCCATCACGCTCATTCAGCGCCTGCTGCAGGGCGGCCTGTGTGAAGTGAAGCTGCGTTGCCGCTGCCTCACGCTCCAGGCGCAGCTGCTCCAGCTGGGAGGTCAGAGCCCAGGAGGCCGCCTGGCGCTCCTCCACATGCCCTTGCAGCCGCCGAACCTGGTACAGCAGCTGCTCCCGTTGCCTCACGGCCGCTCGCACACTCAAAGCCAACGCGCTCCAGGTGCAGGCCCTCTTAATGGACCGCGGCACGTTCGGGTCGGCCACAACGGCCCGAAGCCCGTCCTCTACCTCGTTCCACGGCCGCGAGCGGAAGGCCACATAAAAGGCTGGGCCGCCCCCATTCATGTGGACTTCATCATTAATGAATTTGATCACATCACTGTGGCGAAACCCGCTGGCGTGGTACGCAAAGTTCACTGCCATGGCGGCTGCGGTCTAGTCAAGTAGCTGCCTCACGAGTGTTGCCTCGGCTGCGGCCGCCGCTTCCAGTACAGGCTGCTGCCGCCAACCAGTCCGTCCCTCCCCTCCCCTCTCAGTCTTACTTTAGTCCTTGCTCAGTCCTGGCCTCCTCCTTGGCCTCCTTCCACCCTCAATCCCTTGTTCTTACAAAGAGCAAAGCAGACCCGCCATCACCACGGCAAACCCTGAGGCAACTCTGCAACACGCCACAGAGAAAAGCTGAGTCATGCTGCAAGGCCTGCTGGGACCCGCAAAGCCTGCTGGGACCAGCTTCCTTTGGCACGGCACCACGCCCCCATGTGGAGAATCGCCAGGTGGCTGAGCTGGGAGCTGTAGTGAACCCAGAGAGGGAGGGGGATCCGGCAGCTTTTTGGAGACAATAGAGTGGTCATTTGCACACCCGGAGTGGACCATCAAACACAGACACACATACACACTTCTGTTCTGAAAGGGAAGGTGGGTTAAAGGAGCTCATAGAACTTCTGGGTGGGGTTGGGGGTGTAGATGGCAAAGAATAAAGTTGCAGGGCTCCCAGTTCAGGGAAGTGAATAGGGTACAAGCTGGTGGAGTAGATGCCCTTGTTGGGGCAACAATGGGAACCAGGCACAGTTGTATACCCTGTACATGAGTGAGATAAGAGGCTGGCAGTTTTAGAGGGATTACAAGATTCAAACCACAGGTGAAGTCTAACCAGGGACACTAAAAAAAAACAAAAACAAACAAAAAAAAAAAAACACCACTACCATGACTGAGTGGATAAGATGGAAAGGGAAGGCAGACCAAGATGTTCTGGGAAGACAAAGGGCTATCAAAAACAGGAGGCCACTACTAGGATACATGTCCTGATTCAGTGAAAAGGAGGAAAAGACATTTCAGAACTTAGCCTGGTCAACCTAAAAGGAAGAAACTGAAGCAAAGTTGATGTAAGTAGTGAGTTTATTTGGGCCAAGTTTGAGAATTATAATGTCAGAGTATCAATTTAAGTTGTCCTAAATATATATTCCAATTGACAGTTACAAGTATTTTTTAAAAGAGAGATCCCGAATTATTTATTTAAAAAATTACATTAAAAGAGCATAACCTATCAATTAGCTATACATTATTTGTATTATAAATTTTAAAAACATAAAAATAATGGGTAAGACAACTTGTCAAAAACAAAATGACTTTAAATAATTGCCCACAGACATGGATAAAGAGGATATGATTAAAGTCCCATACTTATGTGTCTCTGGAACTATACACCTCACATGGTTCAGACTGCTAGATATTTTTGTTTTCTCAGCATCCTGGAATGGAATGCTCTGATGAATGATGAGACAATGTGTGTGAACATGTGTGAGAAAAGCGAATCCTAGTGAAGATGTTGGATCTCAGATGTTTCTGAGGGCTTTCAGAGGATACCAAAAGCCATATGAAGAGATTTTCTATTATAGTGTGGGGGAAGGAAGGCTGCTGTTTGCTCAGTTCCTTCTCTTAGGCCTTTCAGTAGCCATACTGTCCTTAAGCCTCCTGCATAGTTCTTGCCTCACTCACTCTCACAGGAAAGATTTTCTCTTCTCAACTTTAAAACTAAATTATTCTCCTGTGGTTTGAATACCAGCCTCTCCCATCTCCTCAGTCCATTCATAGCTCTCCATTCTCTTCTCTGTTTCAGCCTCTTCTCCTTCATTGGCTCCTTCCCCATCACAGTATGATCATGTTCAAATTTGTTTCCCCACCCCCTGCCCCCACCCAATAATGCAACTTTCTTCTAACTTTACCTTTCTGTAACTTTTGTCTCTTTTAACTGATACCTTTTTGAAATTCAGTCCCCTCTTCTTCTGTGACACCAAACTCTGCTGATTTTCTTCCTTTCTATCTGCTCCTTCTTAGTTTCTGTATGCTGCTTGCTGTGCTTTCATTCACACTTTAAATATTGGTGTCTTCCTGAGTTTTGTCCTAAGACCCCTCAGACCGTAGACTACCGCTCTTATTCCAGAGATTCTGTCTGTGGGATCTCATCTATTCTCTTGTTAAAAACTATCATCATTAATTGCTAAAAGTTTCCAAAACTTTATGTCTAGTTGTGCTTTGCCCCTCAAACTTGACTTACCTAACCAACCTCCTACAAACTTTCACATGGATCTTGCATAAGAACCTTATTCTCCACAAATCCTAAACTCATCAATGCTACTTTGGACAAATGGCTTGTCAAGTTTCTTAACATTTCTGAGGATCTACTTCCTTAAAGAGTTGTTGCAAAGATGAAATAAGAACATATATGTAAATACCATTTTTGTGATTTCCCATATTACTATTAAATAAAGTGAGACTTAAGCTGGAATTTGAACAACAGGCAGGATTTAGGTGAGGACGGAGAGAAGGAAAATGAACCAGAAATTGATAAAAGATGTTTTTCTATTATTTACCTATAGGCTGCCTGGCCAAGACTTGTACCAGGTCACCCTGTTCTGCCATATCCAGTTGAATTGTATTGCTCAATTCATAGGAAAGCTGCCTCTTGTGGTTTCATTCCATTATTATTTTAGAAGCTGTTATCTGGTCCCCCACCTACCTGCCTTCTACTTTTCAGCTATTTCCATGGATGCTCTTTGCTAGAGGTACACATCTGCTACCATTAAGGAGACACCATGTGTGTGCTGGCGTTTGTGATATTTCCAGGTTCTGTGTTGCCTTCTGGGTGCTAAAGGCTTCATCTGTCTCTGATTAGAAATGAAACATAATTTCTATTTTAGAATATACAGAAATATGAAAACATTAGGAAGATATAATTAGGGTAAATGATTTTGTATATAATATTTTCTTAGTAATGGAAAAATCTAATGTGACTCAGAAATATGTTTAAAAACTAATGTATTTATCACTCTATATAGATAAACAGATAACAGCTTTCCCTGAAAATAATATTTTCATACTTGGATGGTTCAACTTGCCAAGTGTTGAATAAATAGAAGGAGCAGCACTGTTTTGCTGGACATATAAAAAGGTGCTCAGGTGTAAGAGTAGCAGTTATCAATATTGCCAGCTCTAATTTCCAAATTGACAGTAATCATTTTTGCATATTAAGTGAAGGTAGAAATGATTTCCTATAAACTAATGCTAAAGTTGCTCACTGATTATCTTTTCTATAGTCTTTTGCATATTCATCTTATAAACAATAATAATGGTGCTAATAAAAAGTTTTTCTTCTGAGCTTTTTATACAGTAATAAATAATGAATAACTTTTTAGCATTTACAATGTGCTAGGCCCTGTGGATACTTTGTGTGCATTATCTAATGCAATCATCACCACAACAATGTGAAGTAACAGTATTACTTCCATTTTTTAAATAAGTAAATTGGGGCTTAAGAGAGTGAAATAATATTTGTAAGGACCCACAGTTAGTGTGTGGGGAAGCCAGAATTAATACCTTGATTGGCCTAAGTACAAAATCCATGATCTTAACATTAAATTCTACAGCCAGAATGACACTTTTCCCCATAACTCTGAGATTCAAGCTAACAGAATCAACATACTGTAGATGTGATAATACATGTGCAAAACTTATACTGAACAAAAATGTCTTTTAATCTAAACCCAAGAAGAACAAAACTTGCCTATAACCTATTAGGTAGCCTAAGTGTATCTAAAAAAATGAGTCAAATGATGAGGCGTGATCAGTTTGAAACACAGAAAACAGGAATCAGAGAGTACAAATTGAAACTGGTATTACAAGCCTGTCCAACATAAAAGATGTTCTAGCCAATGGATGTGAACATTCCAGTCCCCTAGCCAGATCTATCTCTGTAGTGATAGACGCATTAAGCCACAAAAGTGCCATGACAAAAATCTATGAAAATCACTCAAACAAAATCCCAGTTTTTCTCATTACGTGTTGACACGTCTCCTCATAATTATATGATCCAGTATAACTTATAATTATGGAGGAAACTCAGTAATCATTATCCTATGTGCTGCAGTCTTTTTGATGGTTATGATTATTGAAAAAAAAAAGCTAACACTCGGATTTATACATTGATTCCTTTTGCATTAAACTGCTATAAGCTACTCTCTGAGAGATTGGTATCATTTAAGTATCTGACCAAATTGAGCATCTTACATATGGAACTGAGGAGCATACCCTGGTATCCACACTAAGGTACATCTACCCTAGGAGACAACTCTGTGTCATGATTCACAAAGTCACAGGTTTACTTTCTTGATCTAGACTGGTCAAGATAATCATTATAATTTCATAGAGGATCAGATATGTGATGTTATTTGTAAGAGTTCTCATTTGTTGAAGGCCTTTCAAAATAGGTGAAATTACAAATAGAGGTATACCTCGGAGATATTGTGGGTATGGTTCCAGACCACCAAAATAAAGTGAATATCACAATAACGCAAATTACACAATTTTTTGTTGCCTTATGCATATAAAAGTTATGTTTATCATATACTATAGTCTATTAAGTGTGCAATAGCATTGTATAAAGCAATGTATATGGCTTAATAAAAATGCTTATTGCTAAAAGAAATGCTAACAATCATCTGAGCCTTCAGTGAGTAATACCCTTTTTGCCAGTGGATGATATTGCTTCAGCATTGATGATGGCTAACTGATCAGGGTGATGGTTGCTGAAGGATGGGGTGCCTGGGGAAATTTCTTAAAATAAGACAATAATAAAGTTTGCCACATGAATTGACTTTGCCCTTCATCAAACATTTCTCTGTAGCATACAATACTTTTTGATAGCATTTTATCCACAGTAGAACTTCTTTCAAAATCCAAGTCAATCCTCTAAACTTGCTGCTGCTTTATCAACTAAGTTTGTATAATATTCTAAATCCCTTGTTGTCATTTCAACAATGTTCACAGCATCTTCACAAGGAGTAGTTTCTATGTCAAGAAACCACTTCTTTGCTCGTGCATAAGAAACAACTATTCATCCTCCATTAACGTTTTATGAAATTGCAGCAATTCAGTCACATCTTTAGGCTCCACCTCTAATTCTAGTTCTCTTCTATTTTTACATCTACAGTTACTTCCTCCACTGAGTTCTTGAACCCCATAAATTTATCTGTAAGTGTTGCAACACCTCCTTCCAAACTCCTGATAATGTTGGTATTTTTACCTCCTCCCATAAATAACAAATGTAATTCTAGAATTGTGAATACTTTCCAAAAGGTTTTCAATTGACTTAGATCTGATTCATCAGAGGAATCGCTATCTGTGGCAGCTATAGCCTTACAATATGTATTTCTTAAATAAGATGTGCGAGTCAGAATTACTCCTTGATCAATGGACTGCAGAATGAATGTTGTGTCAGTGGGCATGAAAACGACATTCATTTCCTTGTGTACCTCCATCAGGATCCATGGGTAATCTGGTGCATTGTCAAGGAGCAGTAATATTTTGAAACGAATCTATTTTTTTCTGAGAAGTAGGTCTCAACAGTGGGCTTAAAATATTTGTTAAAGCATGCTGCAAACAGATGTGCTGCCATTCAAGCTTTGTTGTTTTATTTATAGAGCATAGGCAAAGTAGATTTGGCATAATTCTTAAGGAACCTAGGATTTTCAGAATGGTAAATGAGCATTGGATTCAATTCGAAGTCACCAGCTGCATGAGACCCTAACAGGAAAGTTGGCCTGTCCTTTGAAACTTCAAGCCAGGCAGTAACTGCTCCTCTCCAGCTATGGAAGTACTAGATGGCATCTTTTTCCAATATAAGACTTTGTCTACATTGAAAATCTGTTTATTATAGCCATGTTCATCAATGATCTTACCTAGATCTTCCGGCTAACTTGCTATAGCTTGTACATCAGCACTTACTGCTTCACCTTGTACTTTTATGTTGTGGAGATGACTTCTTTCCATAAACTCATGAACCAACCTCTGCTAGCTTCAAATATTTCTTCTGCAGCTCTTTTGCCTTTCTCAGACTTCATGGAATTGAATAAAGTTAGGGCCTTGCTCTGGATTAGGCTGTGGCTGAGGGGAGTGCTGTGGCTTGTTTAATCTTCTATCCAGGCCACTAAAACTTTCTCCAGATCAATAATGAGGCTGTTTTGCTTTCTTATCATTCATGTGCTCACTGGAGTAACACTTTTAATTTCCTTCAAGAACTTTTCCTTTCTATTCTCAACTTGACTATCTATCTGTTTGTTGCATAAGGCCTGGATTTCAGCCTATCTCAGTTTTCAGCATACCTTCCTCACTAAGCTTAATCATTTCTGGCTTTTGATTTAAAGTGAGAGATGTGCAAATATTCCTTTCACTAAAACACCTAGAGACCATTATTATTTATTAACTGGTGTCTCTATTACGGAATAGAGATACCTCCAGAGAGAAAGAAGGAGGAATGGCCAGTGGGTGGCACAGTCAGAATCCACATGTCCTTTATCAATTATGTTTGCCTTCTCATATGGGTACAGTTTATGATGTCTTAAAGCAATCATAATAGTAACAACAAAGATCACTGATCACCGTAACACATATAATAATGAGAACTTTTGAAATATTGTGAAAATTACCAAAACGTGACAGAGACACAAAATGAACTTATGCTGTTTGAAAAATAACACTGATAGACTTGCTTGATGCAGAGTTGCCACAAATCCTGAATTTTTGAAAAAAAAAAAAAAAAAAAAAAACACAGTGTCTGTGAAGTACTATAAAGCAAAGTGCAATAAAACAAGGTATACCTGTGGTAGCAAGTGTACAAAAAATAAAAGTTTGGTTACTTGCTATAGTACTACCAACATTCTACTAAAGAAATACGCCTCCATGATGTTCTGCCACAAGAACTGACCTTGTATATTTAATGAGCATTAATTTAATTAATTTTAAATTAATTAATTTTAAACCACCACAATATAATACTATTGCTTTTGAGCCACCTATTTCAGTTATCATTGTTAATATTTGTAGTGGCAAGCTTGTTGTATTGTATTTTCCAGAAGAGCTATTTTTTTTATTCCACCCCTTCTGTTGTTCTGTTGTTTTTCTCTCATTATTCATTGTCAGAGAGCTAGAAATATTGGATTACTCTTCTCAGATTGTGTTTTAATTTGGAAAAATATTAAGATGCATATAGAGTCATATGTTCCCATCCCTGCCCCTGTAGTTGTATGTCAGTAGGGCAAATTATGAGTGATATTAATCCATTTGGCATCAACACAGACCACATTACAAATGGTCCTATCGGTATACATTATGATAAAAACATAAAAAATTCCTTTTCTGTCTATCCATTTCACAAGTTAATAATGTTCCCACAAGTAACTTTTTTTCATTAACAAATATTGTAGATCTGCAACTCACAAAATTATCTAAAAATGAGTATTTTCAATTTGTATCATGTTTTAGAAGTTAGAAATTCTATTGCTCTACCGTGTTGGATCTCACTAAGGTTGTAAACTGCTTCCTAATTGTAAGATGCAAGGAAGATTATTTTCAATCTGGACCTCCTGATTGAATATGGTACTGATAATCACTGTCTTTTAAACTTCTTCACTTTTGAACTCTAAGAAATCAAACTCCTCTAGTTAATATAGCATATCTCCAACCATTCTTTTTCTGTTTCTTTTGTGAGCTCCTGTTCTTGTATTTGCTCAATAAATATTGATGTTCACAGAGTCAGTGTTGTTCCTCTGATCTTCTTACTTTACATCTTTTTATAGGTAATTGTATTTATGCTCAGATTCTTGAATGTTACCTATATGCTGATAATTCCTGCACCTATATCTCTAACTTATGTGTCTCATTCAGGCCTAAGGCTTGTACAAAACTATATGCTGAATTCCTCAAATGTCTCACAAGAACCTTAATGCCACAAACAGAATTCATCTTTACATCCTATATCACATCCTATCCTGTTCCTGTAATTATGGGTTGTCTGTTGCCATCATCTATTCAATTGCCAAAACTAGAAATTTTAAAGTCATATAGACTCCTCTCTCTCTTTCCCTGTCCCTATATCCAATTAGTGGCAATGTCCTCCTTTATATTTCTTATTTTTTTTCATTACTTTAATATCCATACTACCACCATCCAAAGAAACTATCATCATTTCCCTAGACTAGTACAACACCCTTAATGTGTTATTTAATCTCCTTACAATTTTCCCTGTTGGCCTTGCCAATCTAATTTTTATCCACTCCCTTATCATATGCTACATTCAAACAATGCTGAATTGCTTATAATCCCTCATACGTGTCTTTTTGTTTCTCATACATTTGGCCTTGTTTCTGCTGTCTTCTCTGCCTGGTTTCAAACACTCTTCACCTGGTTAATTTCTAATAATTAATATTCAGTGTAGGTGTCACTTATCTAGAAAGCATTCCTGACATCCACACATAAGGCTGTTTCCTACTATTCTATAAACTATTCTATCTTGTTCATTTTTGTATCTCTAGGATTTAGCATAGTACCTGTTACACAATGCATGTTTATTGAATGCAGGAACATGAAAGGCAACCCCTAGTTATTACAATCAGATTTGATGAAAAACCCTAAACTCACCTTATCCTTTTTCTAACATCTAGCCTTCCGTTTCCATCTTCTCAAATGTAATAAACCTCCTTTTTTTCTTTTTTTGATGGAGTCTCACTCATGGCCCAGAGTGGGGTGCAGTGGCACCATCTCGGCTCACTGCAACCTCCACCTCCCTGATTCAAGCAGTTCTCCTAACTCAGCCTCCTGAGTAACTGGGACTACAGGTGCGTGCCACCATGCCTGGCTATTTTTTTGTATTTTTAGTAGAGATGGGGTTTCACCATGTTACCCAGGATGGTCTCGAGCTCCTGACATTGTAATCTGCCTGCCGTGGCCTCCCAAAATGCTAGGATTACAGGCATGAGCCACTGTGCCTAGCCAATCCTAATCTTTATATTCTACTCTTAAAAATCTTCCGCCTTAATTATCCTCATTACTTGTTACTTAAGTTTAGATCTTCTCCAGTTCAAACACATCTTCTAGATATGCAGGCAAATCCTTAATTTTGTATACAAAGTAGAATACTGTATTTTCTAATTAATATACACCACAGTTATGCTCATTATTTTCATGACCTTTTGACCACAGTAGCATGCTAAGTTGATATCTTTAGAACAATTAGAAACTCACTAAATATTTAATAAATATTAAATAATATAATACATCAAACGAAGGTAATCAAAAACATGGCCCCTCCTCTCATGGAGTTTGCATCTTATTTTAAAGGTAGAAGAGGTGGACACAGATAACAAAAAGCATACAGCATGAATGGCAAATGCTATAAAGAAAATAAAACAAGTGGCTGTAATACATAGTATTTGGGTGCCCGGAGAGGCTAATTTAGACAGACTCATGGCTCCTCTCTATATATGTAAGCTAGATAAACTGATAAACTAGAAACCTATTAGCCTATGAATACAATTTAGATTATTTTCCTCAAATGCATGCTGTATCCTACTCTAAATCTTACGAATTTCCTGCCCAATCACCTTTAAAAACCTACATTCTTGTGTCAGTACGATGCATCTTCCAATTCATTTGAGGCAGGGAAATGTTAAAAGTAGTCCCACAGAGTCCCTGATTGAATTCATCCCTTTGTATTACAGAAAGTTAGAAATCTCACAGAGAATGACTTTTCCTCTGTTTTACCACTTTCAAGTTAACATTTCACTCCTTTAAAGACTATGGTGTTAACTCCCAACTTGGCAGATGTAGACTCATTTTTCCATCTAGTTTCAGTCAGCATAAATTTAGCAAACACTATGTTATAGATTTATGAAAAATAAGATGAGTCTCAGCATTTATACCTGTGAGATGCCCATTTTTGAACTTGTCTACTCAGAGAAGTACATGCCTAGCATCAGTGGGTCTTCATAGTTCCCGTTTCCTCCTGTGCTTAGGACCTCCCTCAGAAGTCATAAAATTTCTGGGTTTTTGTGTGTGTGTGTGTGTGTGTGTGTGTGTGTGTGTGTGGAAAAAAAATTACCCCAACGATCCAACTACCAGTTCTTGTGAATGCAATGAAAAGAAAGTGGAAAAATGCCAGAAGGTGATGGTTTTTAGCCAGCAAAATAGAACTTGTACACGGGAAACTATAGTGATTGTAGTAGTATTTGCAATATTGAGAATATCCAAGTCTCTAGATATGTGTTTTGTGACTTTTAAGAGTCTATAGTAGTATTTCCCAAAATTGCCTAATCATGAAAATCTCCTAAGACACATTAAAAAAATATAGATTATCAGTCTCTTCCCTTTGGAAACTATCATTCAGGAGAGAGGTTGAGGGCAGAGAATCTGCATTTTTAACAATTGTCCCAGGTGATATAAAGACCCAACAGGTTTGGAAAACACTGGCTTATATAACTTTACTCATAGAATGTAGTACATGTGAAAATGGATTATAAACATTTTCACAGATAATAAGTATTCAATAAACATTTTTTATCCCTTTCCTCCTTGTTTTTATGGCTCTTTTATGAAATTGTAGTATCTAAAGAGGTTTATGTATCTCATTGATAAAGCTCTGTTTCCTATATGAAAGAGGAATCAAAATTTTACCTATTCTTATGGTCTTCTCCCTCAAATTTGCCATATAATAACAAAACTTGTGCTCTTCCAAGTGCCATATTATGTCAAACATTCCTGGCAGCTGAATTTTATTTAGGCATTTGTCTTTAGGCCAATCATCAGTGTTATTTTACATTTATCATTTTTGTCCATTTAATTGCCTTGTATATCTCAATATTTTTCTTGGGCTTAGAGTAATGGTGATTTTGTCCAGTTTGTTATGCCTTGGGAAAAAACAGATTGGTATTACTAGAACAGCATTTTAATCAGGAGAATCATAGAACTAATTAGGGGCAGGAGTAAAATTAAAAGAAAAGATTAATTATTAGTCCAATATGCTTTCAACCACTCTACACTGCCTCTTAGCTTGCATAAATGTAAACAATTATAAATGCTTATTTTAGAAGAGTGAACAAATTGTTAGGTATTACATATTCTAGAACATCTTTGTTCTGCTGAATCTATAAATCTTTTGTGCTCAAACTGAGTAATGTTTGGAATAAATGTTAATTCTTCAATTTTCAAATAAAATTTGTGGCACCGTTATTCATTTCTAACCCTTTTACCCTTTAACATAGCAGAACTAGATATGTCAGGTTTAACTATCCATTCTAAAATGCATTCATTTCTGTTGACTTGACTTTCTCAGAAATGACATCATTAGGGAAACTTCCAGTAACACGCTGATTTTTTAATAAAGTTCATAACTTAATATAACGCAATAGAAAGTTTATAGACTAATTGCAAGTTGTGTTTGAACTTACATTATCTCTTATATTATTAGTTTCCCATCCGTATGTTCTCTATTCCCAAAGTAAATGGTCAGCTCCTAGAGAGCATAAACTATACATTAAATCTCTTTGTATTTTACCGAGCACCTAGTAAATTGTCATTAAATGCATGTTATTTGGTTGATCACCTTCTCAGAGAACCACAAGGCACAACAGGATTTCATAGGAGCACCTAACTTGTTCAGACTCCTTCCTAAAACCAAGTGAATGAATAAACCACAGGTTGAGGAAACTGGCAGCCCTCAATGTGAATCTAGCCTTTATATAATAATAGTTAAGCCACCAAATTTTTAAAAGAAATTATCTCGTATTACAATCTGGTCATGTTAAAAAGAAAATAAATAAACAAATAAATAAATAAATCTCAATAGCCCTAGAGCCATACCTCTCTGACATTTGTTAAGTTGTTATCTATCTGTGGTAATTCAACCACTATCATTCTCCTTGTGAAAATCTCTGGAGATAAAGATTTTAAATATATGACTTATCCTGATGATCAAGAGAGTTTGCTTGGTA
>NW_016107642.1:967679-976052 GCF_001604975.1 Cebus imitator
AACTTAAGGAAACATAGCAAAAAATAAATTAATTAAAATATATTCACCATGAAATATGTGCAGAAACTCTCTTCACAAACTTTTGCACATAAACACATTTGGAAAAACTGAGGTATGCTCTTTTAGGTATTCTCAGTGAAAGTAGTTCTAGCTTGAGTTTTGTTCATAATATCAGGTCTTTTCAATCTTTCTTTCCCAGCATTCTGAGGGGGTATTACCTTTGAAAATATAAATTGTATTCATCTTGATGCAGTACAATGTGGTGAAAAGAGCAATGGGCTTGGAAACATAAAATAAGGATTCCAATCTCAATTACGCCACACACTGTGTGACCTTAAGCAAGTCATTTTACCTCCCTTGGTCTTCAGCTTCTTTATAAACTATCTGCAGTTGGTTGCCTGCATTCCTAATTGAAAGAAAAAAAAAAGTGTAAACATTATTACTAATATAAAAAGTAAAAGACAGAAATGTATAAAAAGAAGAAAGTAAAGAAAGTTTAGACTAGCTGGTGTCAAATGAAACTTTTAGTTGTATAGAGGGGTGGTTGTCCTTAAAATACCAAAATATTCATTATGCTCAAATTGAATGTATAATTGCTAACAGATATTGAGTATCCACATTGCAAAAACTTTTTTTTTGTGTTTTATATATATTATTTATTGAATTCTTACTAAAACCCTATGAGGTAAATATTACTATTATCCCTGTTTTATAGATGAAAAACATGAGACATAGAAAAGCCAAATAATTTGACCAGTTATGCAACTAATGAATAGAAAACCAGGAATTCGAACCTAGACAGTCTGGCTACAGAGGATCTGGGATTAACCATTAAGGTATGAATTAAACTAAAGAAATAAATACCTTGCAAGAAGAAAAGATGGTACAATAAAAGGGAAAAAGCAAAACACTAAAACTATCCAATTTCAGCAGTTGCATATTCCATAGGTATGGCAAGACCTTGAGTGGTATTACAAACATGGAACGATGTGAAGCACACAGGGAGCTATTTTGCTGTTCTAAAAGTTATCCAATAAAACAAGGACACTAATACAGAATAATGCTTTAGTGGCCTAAATCGTTATTTCTTGACCTGAAATCAAGAAAGTAGATCAAAATATTCTTGCAACCATATATGAATAAAATGTCCTCTTGGTGTACTCTGTTTAAAATATATAAAATAAAGTGTGTGCTCCAGAGATAAAGAATATTAGCCTTGTACACACATAAGAAATCTTAATACTTTCCAATTTGTCAATGATAGTTGTAGTATAATGAAGAATTTGGCTGACCTTTGTGCTCAGTTCTTGGAAGGTAGCTTCTAAATTCTTGCAATTTCTGAAGGATAAGTATGTCTTTATTATTCATGATGAGCCTTAGTAGTTATGCTAATGAGGTGAACTCACTGTGGGCTCCTAGATAGTTTAAGCAAGAAGATAATGCTGGACAGGAGTTGACCTTGCCAGAAAGACCATCCATGTGATTAGACAATTAGAGCTTTGGTCCATGTGACCTCTAGGGAGGGAACAGAGTTGGAGAATGTATTATGTCACCATGTGGCCAATAATTCAATCAACCATGCCTGTATAATGAAACTCCAAGAAAAAGTCTGGACACTGAAGCTCAGGTGCACTTCCCTGGTTAACCATGCTTTGTACATTTTGTTACATATCAATATGTCCTGACATACTGGGAGAGGACACTGGGAGCTTCACAGTTGGGACCTTCTCAGACCTCAATATATGCTGCTCTTCTTTTAGATGGTCTTAGTTGATCTTGATTTGTATTCTTTTTGCTATTATAAAACTGTAATTATGAGTACAGTGTTTTTCTGAGTTCTTTGAGTCATTCTAGTGAATTATTTAACTGAGGGAATAGTAGAAAACCATGAATTTGTAGCCCATTGGTTAGAAGTGTGAGGGGGCTTGGGAATCTCTGAGCTGGTGACTGATACGTGACATAAGAGCAGTCTTGTTGACAATTATCTCCTTAACTGATGAGGTTTTGCTTAACTCCAGGTAGTTAGCATCAAAATTCATTGCATTAATCTAGTGAGAAGTGACTTAAGGTATAACAATGAGAATATTTAAGAGAAATTGGTCACTGTAAATTTGCATAATGAATCAGAATTGTACAAATAGCTCCTTACCTAATATATTTCTAAATTTTTGAAAAGCGTAACTCATAACAATGTTGAAGTCTGCAATACCAATTTTATGGTCAGTCATTAAACCAAACTAATAATCTATGTAATTACACATTTCAGTGCACAAAGCTGAATTTCTTGGTGTTAACTAAGACCTTCACTATTTTCTTTCCTTCATGAAAATCAAAGCCTTTCAACCAGGATAAACTGATTCCGTCCATCAGCCTTATGTCAGCGTTAAATAGGTAATTTTCAAACAAAACTTTACTTTTATTGAGTCTAAATCCAAACTTTAATCTCCTATCTTGATTTTTAAACCTAACTCACAGTGACATCAACATGGTTTTTTAAAAGTCTTAAGTGTGTTATATGCACATTATAGTGTTGAGTTTTCAGTAGCAATTCAGTTCTACAACTATGTCCAGGGATACTGAAATCTGTTATCAAAATGAAAGAAAGCAGTATTATTTTTTGTCTGTAATGATTTTTCTGTTTCAATTTCAAAGAAAATATATATCCTGTTTAGTAAAATGAGGCTGGGGTGACATAAAGAAGCTAGTAACTAAGGAACAAGTTGAACTCACTCCTATCATTTACAGAGTAAGTCAATTTGTTGAGTGTTTCTGAAGAAGTTGATTTTCCAAGAAAGTGATGGATAATTGGCCACTGATGCTTAGTTCACCTTTGCCATCTTCGTGACAAAAAACACTTTTAAATCCAGTGCTTCAGTTATCTTTCCAACAAATGTTACTGATTACTCATTAGATACCCAGCACTATGTTTGGCACTAAGGAAACAGACGAGAAAACGCACTTCCTGCCTCAAGGAGCTCTTATCTAATAAGACATACAATAAAATAACCAGACAATTAAAACACAATTTGATAAATTCAGTAAAATGATACCCAGAATGTTGTAATGGAGCAGAGAAGAAAAAGCACTTGCCCCTACTTGGAAGTGTCAGAAACATTTTCATGGAGGAGAATGACTTGTTAAGCCACACCTTCATGGCAGAGTTTGAAAAGAAGTTAAAACAAAGAAGGGGATTTTCAAGCTTAGAATGAAGATGTGGAGGTAGGGTGACCACTCCTCCTGCTTTTCCTGGAACTAATGGAGTTCCTGGGGCTCAGGACTTAATGGTACTAAAATCAAGAAAATCCGAGGCAAACCAGAATCGGTTTGCCATCTTTTAAAAAAGAAATTATATTCCTTTAGTGGGTAAGGACCAGCATTTTTTAAAAACAAAAGTGCATGTCACACAGTAAGTTTAAGTATTCTTTCACATTTTTTTTTTCAGGTAGGCAGAGAGAGAGAGAGAGAGAGAGAGAGTGAGTGAGTATGTGTGTGTATACCTGTGGCTATACATGCTTGTATAAGTCAAAATCAAATCAAGGATTTTTCATGTCTGATTTCAACATTTATTAAGCACTTTGGAGAAACTACCGGTTCTTCAGAAAATAAACAGGAACCAGTTTTTCCATGTGAGCATGTCTCACATGCAAGATAGGCTTTATGGGTGTTAAACTAAATTTAAATGGAGATGAGGCCTGAAGAATCATTGAGTAGACAAAGCAAGCTGGGCTTCATAAGTGACTTTAACCTTGCTAGATTTGAAAACATAAGAAAAACTTAACTTGAGATCTGTATTGAAAATACTTATATTAAACAAAAACTTAAGCTCAACCAATCAGAAGCAACGAATAAATTTGTAATTATATAACTTGGGACTTCCCAATATGATAAACCAAATACAACAACTGTATAACTGTGAACCTATCAAATGTTTTCTTTGCTTTACAACTATTCCCATCCTATGACAGCTTCCCCACTGTGTTCTCTCAGTGGAGCTCCTGAACCACTTCTAGTTTGAAGCTGCCCAATTCGTAAATTGTTTGCTCAAATAAACTCTTTAAAATTTTATTGTGATGTAGTTTCCCTTTTTAAAATGGGCATGAGACCTGTATAGAAAACAGGGCCTGATGTTGGAAGGGGCCCCACATTTAATTTCATATTCTGCTTTCACCATCATGAAATTCTTAATAATTTGGCCTTTCATCTTGTGTTTTGTAAGTAAAATCCAATAGAACAGTAAAATATGCACATAAGCAGAGAAGATAGGCCTTGTGGCAGCATACACACCACAAGTTCCAGCACAGGAGCATAGCGAGTGCTGAGCAGTTAGCTTGGCTGCCTCAGACACACACACACTGGCTGGGGCAGGTTAGGGCTCTGCAGGGACCAACGGTAGTAATCCAGGCTATGACCTGAGCCGAGATAGGGAGCTATGATGGTTGAAACAGCAGGAATAATACCAGTGGTGGTAGGAATAGCCGCATCCTAGGAAAAAGGAGGAGTTCCATGTAAGGAAAACGCTGAGACTCAAGATGGGAGATAAGCTTGCCTGTTTTGGCATCCCATCCCTTCAGCATGTGTATAAATACTAACTCTGGGAAGGAATTATTGGAGCTTAGTCAGTAAACTTTGTCAGTGAATTATTATAAAACAAAAATAAATACATGAACATTGCAATAAAACATATCAACATATTATTAGAATTCTTTAAAGTGTATAGAATTTCTAAATTTGAAAACTGCTGCAACATTACAGAGCAAATATCCACAGACTTAGTAATAGCAATTAAATTTAAGAAACATAATTTTTATTAGTGGTTTTACATTACTTATTAATGAGGAAGAAAAATTTTAAATGGTTTTTCCTTGTAATTGAATACATAGCAATAGAATGCATAAACAGGTGTTTTGAATTGGATATAAATCATGAAGCCACTTTCAGTTTCTTCTACCACCTTCCCAAATTACAGAAAATGTCAGAGAAAACATTAAAATTCTGTCATATAAATTTACATTTATAATTAAATTTAGACTTAAATGAAACTGATTTGAACAAAGAGATAAATCTTTTTAGAAAAATTGTTCTGCAAGAAATATAAATTCTAGAAGTACTAAAACTTATATTTAGACCTAATTTATCAGAAATCATCTCAATATTATCATACCCTGTGTAATACTCTTAACAGTCATATCAGCAGAAAGATCCTTCTCAAAACTTAAAAATTATCAAGAAGTATTTGCAATCTTGTATTTGCCAAGAGCAACTGATACCACTTTCAATTATAGCAATTGAAAATTAAGTAGCTAAAAGTGTATATTTTGATGACTTAATAAATAAATTTACAGAAAAGTGAGCCAGAAAAATCTTAAGATGGATCAAGGTGTCAAAGAAAAATCTTATGATGGATCAAGATCGCATTAATAAAGTACAATCAGCCTGGCGTGATGGCTCACATCTTTAATCCCACTACTTTGGGAGGCCAAGGCTGGCTGATTGCTTGAGTCTAGGAGTTTGAGATCAGCCTGTACAACACGATGAACTCCTATCTCTAGAAAAAATAAAAAAAGTAGCTCAGCATGCTAGCACACACCTATAGTCTAGCTACTTGAGGGGCTGAGGTATGAGGATCACTTAAGCCTGGGAGGCAGAGGTTGTAGCAAGCTCATATCAGACCACTGCACCCCAGCCTGGGTGACACAGCAAAACTCTGTCTCAATAAATAAATAAATAAGATCGTTTATTATATTATATAAAATTATTACACCAAAATATTATTTTCTTTGCTTTAAATTCATCTTGTTATTCATGTATCTACCCCGTTGTTTATAAGTAATGAAATACTTTTAAACCAAAGATTATATTTTAATACCCTAAACTATACTTTTTTTTTCTTCTTTTTGAACAAGAAGTCCCATATTTTCATGTTTCACTAGGCCTTGAAAATTTTGTAGCCCACCCAACTTGTAAGTATTACCATGAAATAAGAGAAGCAGAAAGGATCTTTGTTATCCTATCAATAAACTTGTATTTTAATAGATGTAGCATTAAGCAAATGAAGCTATGGTATTGTGGTTGTTACTGTTTTTGTCATGCTCAGGGTATTCTCCCAGCCCCATATCTTATAAAAAGAAGTGAGACTGTGACCTAGGCTGAGACCATCATAGCAACCCAACTGTATGATACCAGTGATTGGCCCAGTTATGAACAAGCCAGACTGATCAGAGGTCTTCCTCAGGATTAATCAGCTGAATGTGGTAGGGAATTGTCTCTCTTCCCTAGTGATGAAACTGTAGGAATGTCAAGGAACTATAAGGATATGACTTTATGGGTGCCAGAGGCCATTTTCTCCACAAAGTGGAGAAGCCCGAAAGGAAGAAACTGACACTCAAAGCAGCCAATAGTGGGTAGAAGAGGGAGAAAGAGAAGGAGAAAAAAACAAACAGACCGATGGGATTTAAATCATACTTTGCATATTTGAGATTCCTATAGCTGCCCTGTCCTTATTGCTTTTATTTCTTCCTTTCTTGATTAAGAGAGCTACTCTACATGCATTTAATATATTTCCTTCTCCCTTTAAGCTAGTGAAAGTTGGATTTCTCTTGCAACCAATATAACCCAGACTAATAGATAGATGACAACAACTTTATATTTGTGAGCATTTCATAACATATCATAGAAACGCTGAATATCCAACAGCAATAATTCAAGAATAATTGAGATAGAATTATCATACATGATCAAAATTAAAATGCTAATTTTTGTAGAGAATTTTATAATGTGCAATATACGTACAGTATGTCATTTGACCTTCACATCAATTCTGTGAGCAGGGTAAGTATTATTATGTTTCTGTCTTCCACACATTAGATGGCAAGCTTCATAACAGAAAAAAAAAAAAAAAAAATATATATATATATATATACACATAAATACATATATATATATATTCAGATTTTACAATTACCTAGCAGAAAATCATATTTTAGAACTAATAAAACAGGATATGTTAGCCTAAGGCTACACAAATGGTAACTGACTGATCAGAGACTGGTTCCCCTGGACATCTGGCATTTTCTGCTTTGTGTTAGGCCTTGTATTTGACATTACAGATACGAAGGAGAGGAACATCCTAGTTCTCCTTCTCTTAAAGAATTCACAGTCTAGTTCGCAAAGGACTTCTCAGGTATTTCTGATATATCCCATTCTGTCCTGTTGAAATCACTCACCTGGTGATAAGTTTGAGGTAAAACACTTTATATTACTGACTTATGTTTACAAAAGGGTCTTGAAATATTCTGTGTTTATATATTTCATCATATTTTAACTTTTACTGAATGGTAAAATAATCTTCTCAAAAAAAAAAAAAAATGATACAGGCTGGATGCAGTGGCTCACACCTGTAATCCCAGCACTTTGGGAGGCTGAGGCAGGAGGATCACTTGAGGCCAGGAGTTCAAGATTAGCCTGAGCAGCATAGCGAGACCCCATTTCTATTAAAAAGAAAAAAAATTAATACAAGTAACAATAATAAAATTCAAAAAGTAGCCACCGCAGTGGGCTATGTTCATGCCACTGTACTCCAGTCTGGGTGGCACAAGGAGACTCTGTCAAAAAAAAAATTATTTCATGGAAAAACTGCTATATCCAATGTGGGACTAAAACCTGGCATGTACTAGACACTTACAACTTAACAAGTTGTATTGTTGCACTTCCAGCCCTACCTCTAATAGTTTTCTTCAGAAATGATGTATTAGGGTAGTTAAGTGATTGGGCTCTCAAATTATATAGAATTGGGTCAAGTGCTAGTTCTGCCATTTATGAACTCCGTTACTGTTACAAAGTTTAATGGGTGCTTTCCCTTTCTTCCCTGTAGCATGAGAATAATAATAATACTCATAAGATTTGTTGTGAAAACAAAATATAATATTGCAATATAAAGCAATTGGCCTATATGTTGCAATGTAGTACATTTTAACTTTTGTTTCATCTTAATTCTAAGTCAAAATAATGTTCGGGGTGATGGATATGCTAATTACCCAGATTTGATCATTACACAGTGTATACATATATTGAAATCTAACATTGTACCCTACGAATATGTATAATTATGTATCAATTAAAAATAAAATTTAGAGGTTGATCCAAGATGGCCGTTTAGGAACAGCTCAGGATTGCAGCTCCCAGTGAAAGCGCAGAGGGTGAGTGGACGCCGCGTTTTTATTGCCCACAGACTAGGAAACTCGCGGGCAGAGGTGCTCCAGGGTCGCCAGCGCGGCTGTTTCGGCCAGCGCCGCTGCTTTGCCCCGCGCGGCTGCTTTGTCGGCGCCCGGAGCCGCGGTTCTCCGTACAAAATACACCGGTCCGGGGGCCCTTTAG
>NW_016107642.1:981657-983999 GCF_001604975.1 Cebus imitator
GAAATAGGGGAGGGACGGTGGGGGGTGGGAAGCTGGGGAGAGATAGCAAGGGGAGAAATGCCAGATGTAGGTGATGGGGAGGAAGGCAGCAAATCACACTGCCACGTGTGTTACTATGCAACAATTTTGCATGTTCTTCACATGTACCCCAAAACCTAAAATGCAATAAAATAAATGGGAAAAAAAAATAAAAATAAAAATAAAATTTAAAGAAAAGGGAAAGTGATTAAATAATCAAAACAGTGTAATCTATGGTAAATAAAAGGCTCATCATGTTCATGATTAAACATGATTAAGTAAACATAAAAATGCTATATAGACACCTCACCTCATCTTTTATAGACTTCTTAATCTTAAAAATTGTTTCATTATTTAGTTTATAATGCACGTAGTACTTTCTTATAACTTTACTAAATATCACTATTTGGTTCCACTTTGACTATTGATTTCCAAAACACATTATTTGCAAGCATCTAGTTTATGAAATGTGCATGATTCATAGATAATTAAAGTTAAAATGCATTACAAAGTAAGTTGTTAAAACATCTATAGTTGAGCTTCACAAGCCACACCCATTGCAATATCCTTTTTCCCTGATTTACTTCTCTATTGAGAATAACACTATCCAGACTTCTTTTAGAGGGCTAATATTACTTAAGTCTAAACATGAATGTGGAAGTATTCAATGAATTTATTTAAGTATCTTGTTAATTTGTAGCAATTATCTTAATTTTTTCTATTCTAGTTTTCAGGAGATTTGAATAAAAAAGTAGCAGGCATTGATTAAAATTTGAAGTTGACAAAGGCTATTAAATTAGGAAGCATAAATTTTATACACCTAAAAAGACTTATTTATTTCAGTGTAGGATAATCTGGTATGGTGATCAAGAAGCATACAGATCATATACCAGCCTCAGCTCTATAATATTTTTCTTTAGGGCAAAATGAAGAGCTGTCTTCAGAAGCTGCAATTTCAGGCATTCTGTATAAACACTATGAATAGTTGCTCAAGTCCAGTTAATGTATTTAATATTGACAACTATCGTGACTATTTGGATTGCAAAAGACTTTTGTTTTATAACAGTTTCTTAGTCTAAATCAGTGGTCCTTAGACTGCAGTCCATGGGTCAATCCAGTCTGTGAACTGATTTTTAAATAAAGTTCTATTGGAACACATTCTCCCATGCTCTTTCACTTATGTATTGGCTACTTTCTTGGCTTTATGATGGCAGAGTTGAGTAGTTGTGACAGAGACAGAAGGGGACTTGACAGAAAAAAAATTTGCTGAACTCTGGTTTAAATCATTTGGACAATTATATCATTTCTCTACTACCTTGAATATCTCCAGTCCAATGGAAGCTTCAGTAAGCCAAATTTGATTTAGGGGATTCTTTCAACTATGATAATATATTTTCATTTTCTTTTCTCAGTTAAACTCTTTTAGATTTAATATAGACCCATTGGCCACATTTAATAACCAAAGAGCCACTCCATGCCTGTTTCTTTGAAGTTTCCTAAACTTCCTTTAAACAAATTTAGCAGTCTCCTTTTAATCATTATTCTAAACCTTTCATGCATGACAATTATGATCACCCTACCAATAAAGAAGTTCTCTCTCATTTCTTGGCTCTAAATTATAATAATCTCCTGTTTTTCTCTTATTTTTCTACAGTCTTCTCTAGCTCATCTTCTTCCTTTCACTTTCTGTGTATATTCTCCTAGGCCATTTTATATTCTCATGCTATGTGTACTCATAAAAAAAAAGTAATTTAATTTCAGAGCTTTAACTATCACATCTAGGACTGCTGACCCCTAAAAAGACCACCAAAATATCTTATTGATCTGACAAAGTCGAATGTATTACATGTTGTATTAACAGAAAACACCACCTTGCCAGTCTTGTAGTAGTGTCTTGGAAGGGGAAGGCAGAGGGCAGGTCTTTATACAGTTTAGGGTTTGTCTTAAGGAAGGTATTTCAAAGAAGGGATCTGCCTGGAATTAGACAAAAGTTGTAACACAGGGTTTTAGATTGGTGAATGCAGCAAAGCAAGAGTTTTGAAGTGTCTTGATGAGTAATCACTTGATAAGCAAGCGGTTTGCCCATTGAGTGATCTATCATCCTGTGAATGGAGATATTTACCCTGATGGGTAACTTCTTGTCTTGAGAAGGGCAGCTAAGTGAGCAGCTTATTGTTTAGATGAAAACCTTTTTACAACTTTATTTTCCTAGTCAATAATTCTCTGAAATAGTAATGTTAATATTGACAGCCTCAGCTCTTGATCCCATTAAGCAGTATGTTTGCAGGAAGTTTGTTCTCACTTCTAGTCCAAAAACTTGCAAA